>NC_132977.1:10175000-10475000 GCF_047496725.1 Anoplolepis gracilipes | reverse complement strand
AATGGGACAGCGTCTCATCGCGGCAAAGGAATGCGTCCATTCCCTCTCCTCCACCGATCTCTCACCCTCCACGAAAAGCAGTCCCCACCGTTTCCGGCACGACGAATTCGCCTTCTTGTGGCGAAATCGATCGCCGATTACCTTATCTCGACCTCTCGTCCCTCCTGACGTGACTCCCGAACCTTATTAACTCTCAAATCGCGCGACTTCCGCTCTCTCTCTCCCTCGATCGCCCCGACCGACGAGCCAGCAGAAATTCGCAAACACCTTCATTCACGTCAGCTTTTCTCTATCAAAGTGCTTGTCAATCATAAAGATATTCTTGTTTTTTATTACATCCTCCCCTGAATGAGTTTGGGTATGTGTACGAAATTAGCTGGTTCTGATGTGGCCCATGATTAATTTTTATGTGATTTTATTATACGAAACGTTCAATATATGATCAGTTTTTTATGTCGTAGAATTAAAACATAGAAATGAAGTAAAGAGAAATTAATAGGATCAAGTACAGATATTTTTTCAATATAAACATATTGAAAATTATTTAATATATATATATATATAATTTTATAAATAGGAGAAACGTTATGTAATGACATAAAATTGTATTAAAAAATATATTTTGTTACAAGTCTTAATACGTATAAAAATAAGAAATAAAAATAATTACATTAAGCATACATATCAGTATATTTAGATTTGATACGCGTCTTCATCTCGCTATTCGAAAACCGATCAACTGCCGTCCTTTTTAGTGCTCTGCCGTGTATTTCGCGGTGAGAAAAAATCGCGGAGTCTCTCAATTAACCGACGAAATGTTCCAAGATTAAAGCGCCCGGAGGTTAATGCGATACCTCGGCAAATAATTTCCGAGGACTAATTTTCGGAAGAATATTGGTCTTCCTCAGAAAGAGACGAATACCTGGAATCCATCGTTTCCTTCGAACCTGGATTATCACTACTCTCGATTAGTCAGGGTGGCTGAACTCGCTTCACCTGACGAACCAGCCCGCTCGCCTCTTCCAATCACGATCTTAATAACCGCGCACGGTCGAAAAGAGGACGAAGACGACAAAGACGACAACGACGACGACGACGACGACGACGAAGAAGACGACGACGAAGACGACGACGACGACGACGACGAAGACGACGACGACGACGACGACGAGGAGGAAGAGAAGGAGGAGGAGGAGAAAGAGAGGCTGGCAAAGTTGGTGAAGAAGAAGAAGAAGAAGAAGAAGAAGAAGTAGAAGAAGAAGAAGAAGAAGAAGAAGAAGAAGAAGAAGAAGAAGAAGAAGAAGAAGACGAAGAAGAAGAAGAAGAAGAAGACGAAGAAGAAGAAGACGAAGAAGAAGAAGAAGAACGATACGAGAGGAATATAAGAGAGGAACGTTGGATCGTCCGTAGCATCCGAGGTGCATAATAACAACAACCAGAGAGTCCCGATCTTCGTCGACAATTTACGAGGGCAAAGTGGGTCATAAATGTAATTACGGCTAAATTATGATTATAGAGAGACCTGGCTCTTTGAGAACTGGCTCATCTATCTATTCGCCGAGAGGAAAATAGTTGCATGAAAATTCTCCTTTTTTTTCAAATGTTTCATGCAAATCGCACGTTTCGATTGTTCTTTATCACGTAAGGAGTAATAATCGGTATTTTTCGAGATAACCGTCGATGACTTGCAATTATACACAATTTCTCGTCAATGTCGCGTCGATCAAATGTATTAAATGTTGGTTACTTGCCCGCGCAAAAACTGTCAGGTTATACTCATAAAGTAAACTCATACCTTCGAGGCGCGTTCTTTGTACTCGAGTCTTGTTAATCGATATATACACGTCACGTACGTGAAGAGTCCCGTGGAGATTGAAAGGCGAGGAAGAAGGAGGAGAGAAGGAGGAGACGCCGTATGCGCGGAGAGAGCACAAGGATCCTTATTAAAAATAATTCCCATGCGAGCGGGACCCTCCCCAAACCCACCCACCTCTTCCCCGTTCGGTTCTCCGTCAATTAAGAAGGGCCTCTTCGATCGGCCATGGATCCAATTGGAAATAAAGATCACCCCGGCGTGCCCGACGCTTTCCAACGCTTTCGCGAGCTTTCGTAATCATAGAGTTTCACGATATGCTTATTAAATCAACCCGATCGTCCAGGGCAGTGCACCGAAGCACAATTCGCGTAGCTTTTCTCTCTTTCTCTCGAGCTGCCGTCCACCATCCACCGTCCACCGTCTCTCTTCTTTCTGGAGAATCGCTCTTATTCGCATGCTGCTGCACGATCATTACGCATCACGCTCACAAACGCATAAGTACGAGACATCGATCGCGAGCCATTATTTATTCTCAGTTTGTTCACCTTCCGCGTTAGCTGGAACCGATGCGGGAGCCGATCTTACGGTAATAGACATACCGATTAAAAGTTGCTTATATAATTACGATCCCCGCGTTATATCGTCGCAGATGTCATTATTCTACTGCGGTTGTTCTCTACGAGTTGTCGAAATATTATCTCATCGAGTTAAATTGCACATAATAAATTCTTTTTTTTTTTTTTTTTTTTTTTTTGCTACATGTACTACGATGACAAGAATATATAAAAAAAAAAAAAAAAAAAAAAAAAAAAAAAAAACATTTACATGTTCCATTTTAGTAAACTCTCCTCTAATTTTCAAGCATGCCTTTTTCAATTTCGGTGAAATTATTACGTAACTAGTATTACGATACTTAGACTCTCGGGAGTTAAAATTGTATTGGAGAACGACGGCTGCACGTGAAGATTTTGTCCCGCATTGTTTATCGAAATTTGTGTTGATTGGATTTACCAATACTAAGCGAACCCACATGGCATAGCGATCGGCGACAAGCCGACCGGAAAGGTAGAACCGGCCGAGAAAGAAAATAAAATTCGCCAAGCCGCGGTAATATGCTTCGAAACAATTACGCTATGCTCGAACGCGTCCGATGGCTACGACGATCGCTTCGCATACACGTCCCTCGCTCAATGGTTGCTGTGATCGTGAAAAAAAAGCCGGTTCGTAAAAAGACAACGCGACAAAGGTCCTCGTTCACCTCCGGCTAACCGTCCTTCTTTTTTCACCGGATCCCTTACCATCGCCATCGCCATCGCCATCGCCATCGCCATCGCCATCGCGATACTTGTGGTTGAGTCCATTGTCGGGAGAGTATCATTCTTTCCACTTGATTTCTGACGAAAATGGTCTCGATCTGCGGATTCTACGATGCTGTTTCGCCTTCGTATCGATTGCGAGTTCATAATCGCGGTGCTCTTCGACGAAGCCACGTGTGAGCGCGTATAACTATCGAGACAAAATTATCCAACGCCGCGCGTGAAAATGATTGCGGAATCCTTTTATTATCTGCTAATGATTCGCGGTTCGCACTTTACAAGCGATAAATTTCCATTGGCGCGCGTATTTGCACCATCGATGTACTTACAACGTGTTCGCCGATCGCTCTCGTGGATTGCAAAATCGCGAGAGCGCCAAGACTGCACGATTAATCGTTAGTGACAGCGCGGTACTTAGCGCTCATAAAAGAATCCAAATAAATTAAACAGGTCGGGGACGGAGATACGACTTGCGTTCGCAACGTTTACGAAAGCATAATAAAGCAGGCATAAACGTCATAAACATCTTTTCGCTCGTCGATAATAGTGAACGGCAGGTATTTCATCGACGTTCTCGACTTCTCGCTTTCGCCGCAATCACGCGCGATAAACAAGCATGCCAACATTGTTGCACGTCGCGCACAGTGCGTACGCGAATGATAGTCGTCATCCGTTGACCTTACGATTCAATCTCGTCGAGTGCAACCGTGGAATGTTCGAACAGCTGCCGAGGACAATGAGATGCGACAAGCCGCCACGTGTGGCTTCCTTGTCAGTCGCCGGATAACAGGATCGCGATTTCAACCTCGAGGAGCGAATCTCGCGCGAGCTCGAAGGCAGAGAACCACCGCTAACAAATTGTCCGTCGACGCGGCGTGGAACCTGCCCCGCCATTCTAACAGTCGTAGTTGTTAAGCGGTAATGGCGAGACAGGTTATCAGCAGCTGCTGCAACAAGTCGGATCCTTACGTAACGACCGCTGTCAGCCCCGCCGCGCCGAGTCAAGCGCTATTCCGTCCCCGCTTCGCAGGGGTCTGTCGTCTGTCGTCTGTCGCCTGTCGTCTGTGTTGTCGAGGGATCCCGTTCGCACCGTAATACAAACAACGTCGTCTCTATTTCCCTCTCCCCCTCGATAGTATCATGCCAAGACTCGCCTACGGAACTGACGTCATGTGACAAGGACGATCGCGGAGGATAGGCTGAGCGAATGCTATTATTATCGCGATGCACCGGGTGTGCACCTTGCGCTTTAATATCTTACGGATACGTTAATTTCGAGTGTGCACGTATTGACACTTTTCACATATATATATATATATATATATATATTAGAAATTGCAGTATTACTAATAAAATTGATTGTTATGGCGTGCTAGCGCGAGAGATTATCGCACAATTTATTTATTGATTTATTTATTTTCTTTTTTACATAAGTTAATTTATATCGAAGAGAAGAAGAATGAGGAATAGAAGGGAGGAATGTATATAATTCTCAACGCACGGACGCGAAGCGACGCGACGCGACGCGACGCGACGCGCGAAAAAGCAACGTGAGAATGTTATTATCGCGATGTGTGCAGTACAGTGTGGGATCCAATCTTCCGAATCGTAGGACGCGTCACGAGACGAACGCGAGCGGGATTACTCATTCTTGCGAAAAGATTGCAACAAAGTGGGAAAAAGAAAGCGGCGGATACGGGCGAAACGACTTTCGATTGTACAACCGAGATTCGACTTGGACGGACGTGAATGAGGGATCGGTACAAACGCTATCATTACCACGTTGAAACGTCCGTAAACTTCCAATTAACTCGGCGCGGGATCATTCTCGCTCATACAATGTATTCCCCACGACTACCATCAACAGCGTCGCGCCGTACACTGATTTTCGGTTAGCGGCCATCTCATCAGGGTCGAGCTGGACTCATCGGGACTACGTCATGACAACGGCGATCACGAAGAGCGTACGTACGCGAATGTGTATTATTAACAGACGCACCGGGCCGGTCCGGTCGTATCCACGCGGCAGATCCCTTCACGCGCCGGGTTAGGGGAGGGATATCATCTTGGACATCATCATGGACGTCTACATTGTGCGCTACCAGTTCGGCCCACGGGCACCATTTTTGCGTGGCCGACGGACGTTCCAATAAAATCGGTACGTCAGACAATTTTCGGTTACGCGTGATCTCATTAAGTTGCCCCGTAGAGCCCGAGCCCGAGCCCGAGTCCGAGCCCGAGCCCGAGCCTGGTCCTCTCCTCCCCCTTCTACTTTCTCTTCGCCTCTTCGCCTCTTCGCTATCTACCTATCTACCTTCTCTCCACCTCTTTTTACTTCTTCCGCTAAGAGAGGTATCTCTCAGCTGCTCGTCTCCGCACCATGGCCGCCCACCGTCCTCTATACTCTCGCATCTCCCGGTCTCGGGCGCACGAGAAGATGACGATCATTATTTCAAAATCGCTCCAAATATTGACGCAAAAAGTGTATCTCGCATTTTGCGGTGGCTTGGTTACAAGCGCATCTTCCTCGCTACGGGTTCCAGCTGATCGCGTCGCCGCGCCAATTGTATTCCTCTCGAAATCGCCGCGAATGTGCGCGCGTGAATTCGCACAACGACAGGAATATAAAATATATACACGTATGTACACGCGCGCATAAACCGGTAATCATTATCGCGAGCGATAGCGGCGACGATTGCAAACGTGAACGGAAATGGAAATGGAGACGAGCAATTTTCGTGGAAAAGAGGAGAGACGCGGCTGAAACGGCCGTGCGGAGTAACGGAAAAGAGTCAGGTGCGAGGGTGGTGCGTCGACGAGAGAAAAGAGTGGCTAGATGGAGTACGAATGAAGCAAAGAAGGAAAGAAGCGAGAAAAGGTGAGTACGGAAGGTGAGTACTCTCTCGCTCGCGATACGCAGCTAAAATGGCGGAGATCGCGTCTCTGCGGTGAACCACTCGCGGGGCGGCTGAGTAACGAACAGAATGACGAAACAGAAGAAGAGGAAGGAGAGTGATGATGAAACGGAAGGGAAGTGGAAGGCGGAACGTGAACGAGCGACGGAGACATGAGAGAGAAAGAAAGAAAGAGAAAGGATCACTGAAAATCGCAGCAAGGCGGGAAAGACGAACGGGAGAGAAGGTGGCGGTTGTATGATGATGGCAATGAGTCCCAGGAGCGGGAGGTGGCTTAAAAATGAAGTAATATGGTAAAAATATGGCGGGCAATTTTCAAGGGGAGATGCAGTCGAGCCTGTTATCCGAGCCGAGTGGAGCCAGCACGCTGACGTGCGCGCGCGTTGCATCGCCCGACGATGTGTTTGTGCACGTAATGTCGGTAGGCTTCCCTCCCAAAGAGAGAGAGAGAGAGAGAGAGAGAGAGAGAGAGAGAGAGAGAGAGAGAGAGAGAGAGAGAGAGAGAGAGAGAGAGAGAGAGAGAAAGCCAAGGTAGAAGGTACGCCTCGCTCAATTCGCGGCAGCGTAAAGATGGTCGTCCGTGATAGCGCAGAGTTAATAACGAGCGGATGGATAGACGCGGACGCGCAGCTTTAAGAAAGACGAAGGAAACCGCGGTTATATTTTTCTGCGCGCGTGCGCGAATACGAAATGCCACAAACGCGTAGAATTACGATTTACGAAGCAATCCGCGGTTCAAGTGACGTAAACGCCTTGTTTATCATAAGACGATGCGTTGCACACCGTGGATTTAAAGGTACGCAATCGTGGTTAATTTTGTCAGCGATTTTGTAACCGCGATTTCAAAACGTAATTATACGATTGTGAAACGAATAAAGAGAGTATCTTTCCAAGTTCGCTATCTATGTCTTAATTGCAATTTTTCATTAATTACAATTGCAGTTTTTATCAGTTTCATTTACGATTTCTAAATAAAATGAAAATATAACTCCCGATTGGTGCGATTTCAGAATTCCGGAACGCGGAAGAACAGAGGTGATCGAAGAGAGTCCGTCGTCGCGGAAACGAGTACAAGAGATTCTAATCGCGAATCGCGAATCGCGAATCGCGAATCGCGAATCGCGAATCGCGAGCAATTAAGGTTCGAGTCGTTTACGAATCGTAGCTATGAGTAACGATTACCTGGCGCGTTCGCCAGCGGCCGTTCGCTTCCTTTAATTATTCCCCTAGACGCGTTCCACACCGAAGTATAAATCGCTGCTCGGATTTTCACAGCGCTCGGCACGCACGCGATTAACTCTAGCCGTTTCTTAGCGTGCTACCGAGAGAGGACTCTCGGTTATCAACGTTGTCGCTTATAGAGAGTTCTGAACCTCTTTCTCATTCGACTTGCCCTCTTTTTTTGCGCGCTCGTAAATCTCGTAATAGTACAGGTAATAGTATAGGTAGAAATAGCGATGGCACTGATATGCTCGCGCGAGGTGTCGGATATACTTGTATCAATCTCCCGCGATAATCCGTCTCTCATATTAATATAGGAGAGGATATTATATAATACACTTTTGTGTTATCGCGAGTAGTACAAGACTCATTGATTTCAATTTCAAATTGACACACCTCCATAGGTATGAAAACAATATTATATTAATGCTTAGAACAATGTAATTATACACCTTGCTTGCGCCTTTCTTTTCGAGAGTGAGGCGAGACGAGTTTTTATTTTTGCGAAAACACTATTGGCGAAATGACAGGCGTCGGGAGCGATCCGCGTAAATTGATTTCATGACTCATCTGTCAATGATACGAAATGCGTAGTAAAGCGAGTCGTAAGCGAGCGTGCACCCCCGCCGAGAGCAGCCTCCACGCTCGCTCGAGCGTTGCGAGTCAAACGCAAGATCGCGAGTTCACTCTCTGGCTATTGGAAAAGAGAGCGCGTATCTACTTAGTGTCCGTGAAGTACACGGGATTACCTGTTGCTTGGCTTAAACGCGAGCTCCAACCACCCGTCGAGGTTACCTAACCGGGTGCTGGGATCCAAGATACCTACGCGTATACGTACGCTGTACGCGTGTGTACCACGCTGTAATAGCGAGCCGTATATATACCGCGGCGAACGAATTGGCGTGAGTCATTTGATGCATCGCGAAACGAGCTGTCGGGCTTTTCTCGACACACAGACCCTGTATATATTCTCTGACGCGCCTACTTATTTCAGACTGCAACGTTTCACTCTAGAGCCAAAGTTGCTCTCTCGGTTGCAATTTCAATGTCGTGACACGTACGATCGTACGATTCCAGAATTGAAGATAGAATTCCTTTTATTGGTTTTATTTGTTATTTCTGATATCAGTCGCAATAATCTCGAGACAAACTTTCTTTTATATAAAACGTCGTAATGTTAAAAATTAAAATGTTTAAATACGCACAGAAAAACAATTCGAGTCGTACAGCAAACATCAAATTTTAAGTGCGCAAAAAATTCAATCAAGTGACATATGGCATCGAGAACGCTTTTTCAATAAACTTCCATGTTCCATCAACGAGATCGCAACGCGTTACCTCTCGCGGGTAAATGCATTCCGCATCGACGACGATTTTACACCTACCGCAGGGTGCAACGGCCCTAACGACTTTAGCGGAGCAAATAACCGTGGTGCTGATCGTCTCGCTCTCGCTGAATCGCGCGCGGCCAAGGATTCGTATGTGGATCGGACAGTCAACGTTACTCGTTCCAGGGATTCGTGTGCGCACAATCGCACACAAGCGTCGATCGCGGCCACGCCATCAAGTCGAGCGAGAGCGCGCGACGATGACTGAGCGCATAGCTCTGCATCCGACGTACTTACATCATCACGTGTTCCCGTCGTCACCCTGAACTTACCGATGCGGCGCGACGAGGACACAAACGTCATTCGTTTGTCCGTTCGTTCGTTCGTTCGTGTCACACGTGCCACGCGTGCTTTCGAGAAGCGATCGTCTTTACATCCGTGACGTTCCGGCAGCGTGGCCTCTCACATTTTTCAGCCTGGGCAACAATGAGCTCGTTCATCGATCCGGTTTCTGATCCCTCGACGATGATCTCGCGAGACGTAAGAAGGAGCGAGAAAAGAAAAAAGAAAAGAAAAAAAAAGCGCGCGGTACATCGCTTATGGTCATCCAGCAAAACAGACTTGTTAACTCGTTAAGAACTGGCACCCTGTATGCAGTGTATGCGCCAAAAATCAAGCTCACGTTATGTAATAATCAATAGAATATTCCGGCTATAATCGTAATCAGAATAATTAAAATTGTACCGAGTTAATTAATTAATTTTTTCCAGTTTTTTGTACTTTATAGATTTTATGTACAATATTTATTTAAAAAATTGATTTTATTTTCATAGAAATATAAAAATAAAAAAATTTCTTCAAAGAGAAAAATAAAAGATATTAGAGATTAAGATTGATATGTAAATCTAGGTGAGATAAAAAATGTTTAAAAATTTTAAATAAAAATAAAAACAATAAGCTAATACGATACGTATTTTTATACGGTGGTGATAGTACTACTGTAATTTTGTTAAGAAAGATAAATTCTACATGCAACTGATTGCGATACTTTCGAGTATACGCGTCAAGTGAGAACTCGATTTTCAGCGGACAGTCTGTAGATAGAGCGACGCAACGCACTTGGACAGTCCGCAATTATCGCAGTAACAAATAGCTGTTGATTGTACAGCAAAAGCTACGGTTTAATACCTCTAA
Source organism: Anoplolepis gracilipes (assembly GCF_047496725.1). Lineage (NCBI taxonomy): Eukaryota > Metazoa > Arthropoda > Insecta > Hymenoptera > Formicidae > Anoplolepis > Anoplolepis gracilipes. Next base: position 10,465,210 of record NC_132977.1, on the reverse strand, counting down.
TCGTGGGGTCAACCGTTTGAAAACGAACGCGACCGCGTCGCGCAATTTATAACGTCACAATCCGTGCGGATGAAACGTCGAGTTATAGCGCGGCATCGCGTTGAGACAAATGAAATTAATTGATTTAGCCTCCAGTGCGGGGATCCTCGACCGGTCCGAATAACGAATGTTCTTCTTAAATATTCAGACGCGTTTCGCGACAGCGTGACAACATAAGAAACAAAGTAACGATCTCTTCCAAACGAGGAACGGGAATGGACTTTGCGATCTCGATGATCGCCGCGAGATAGGAATACACGAAATTATGTCGCTCGCAACAAAATTGCTTTTAAATCGATGTAATTGTGCCTTTCTCGTTTTCGATCGGACGCCTCGAATTATCGAGTGACTCGTGAGATTTTTAATACACGACTCTTGTCGATAAATACGGCAATCGTACCGGTTCGCGCGCCATCAAAGACAGCTCAAACGAGGATATACATATCTTTCGCAATCGCATCATGCGACGCGTTAGTATCAAGGTTACAGCATAGGATTTCCAAGACTCGGTCCTCATTTACATATCTCATTGATGAGCGGGAGGATCATTAAGTCCGTAAGAAGGCCCGTAAGTTAACATCGTCAAAAACTCGACAGCAATATTGAGAGTCATGGCAGACGTAATAACAGTCTAAAAAAACAGCACGATGACCTCGATCATCGACACTAAAAGTTTCGCGCATGTTCAACTTTCTTTCTCTCTCGCTGTACGTATTCTTTTCTCGACGTCTCTCTCTCTCTCTCTCTCTCTCTCTCTCTCTCTCTCTCTCTCTCTCTCTCTCTCTCTCTCTCTCTCTCTCTCTCTCTCTCTCTCTCTCTCTCTCTCTCTCTCTCTCTCTCTCTCTCTCTCTCTCTCTCTCTCTCTCTCTCTCTCTCTCTCTCTCTCTCTCTCTCTCTCTCTCTCTCTCTCTCTCTCTCTCTCTCTCTCTCTCTTTTCCATCCATATTTTGCTGGAAACGAGCGCAATGTTGTGTCTGATTACGACTCTATAACGACCCCTTCTCCTTTCTGCTCCTTCCGCGAATTCTGCAGACGTGCTCCGAAGTGACCGTACATCCAGGCTACATCCACGCTACATCCAGGGGGGGCGTACCAATCTTCCACGAGCCTAACTTAACGCGCGTGGAAAAATGCATGCTGTCGAGGCGAGAGAATAAAATCATGCGGAACCGTGTGGCGAGATCAAAAGGAATATATATTGGTGAAAAGAACGGCTGCGCGAAATGACTGTAGAATGAATTTCTGGGGTCGGCGAAGCACGCGGGACGCGAAAGATGGGAGACGGCGGGAGGGGAAGATAAAGGAGGCGGAACGAGCGCGGAGATTCAATTACGATCGATCGGCTCGCTCCGCTCTGGACAAATACCGTGCGTGTGAGATAAGGGGAGGGGTAGGGGGGGGGGGGAAGGTTCATTTCATTTGGTTTCTGGACCCCAAAGCTATTAAAGCTCCGCGACCGCTCGTACCGTTCATTGTAGCGCGGAACAAGACGCCTTACGCATCGCAAAAACTGATAACCGCGGACGCTGATTTACAAACTGTATCGCGAGTACACGCTATCTTTTATAAAATGTATCTACTTATGTCGTATAATAATATTGCCACTTGCAAGATCGATCCTGTCGCAAAGTCATATTACCATATTATATTTAAAAAGCTCATATAGTTGTATATCAATAATTGCATAAACAATTTGAATGAAATACATCGAGTTAACATAATTCGCGATTATCATTTAAAATTATTTACTTGTTTATACAAAGAAAATTAAAAATACGTATGTATATATATATATATACACAAATTATTTGTGTTTATACGCTTATATACGCAACTTACGGTGTCGTAAGACACATTATTGCAACGTCACTCAGCTAGTTCGACTCGGACATAAAAAAAATATAATGACATCACAGAGGGTAAAATAAAATTTAGATTAATCCGTCAGCTCCTATTAATCCTACATGAATAGATTCAATAAAGCGGAATAAGAGATGGAGACGTAAAGTAATGAATGGAAAATCGATGGGCGAGTTCACAAAAGGCGAGACGAAATCTCGATGGCGCGGATATCAATCATCGCGCATCGATATCGAGAATGACACCCAAGAACGAATCTATTAGGCGATCGATAACCATTGGGACTGCGTTCCAAGGAACACTCGCGCTATCTTTGAATCCCATCAACATTCCTTATCGACACGATAATAATTTATTAATCTGTTCCACATTCTGATATTGTGGGTTGTAGGGGATCGTAGGAATACGCTGCTCAAAAATAGTTTACATCATTTTGATTTTGGTGAGTAAAGAGAAAACGTAAAACACGGCTTCGGCTTTTCGTTACAGCATTTGGTAATGCATGTATGTCATATTCTCGAGAAGGCGGAAGAGATAGAACCAGTGATATATTTTCAACGCAACAATGTTCCGCCGACGAACGGCGCTTTACGAACGTGAGATTATTAGCCCCGTCCACGACGACCGTTAAAACCGGATCGCGACTGGCCGCGGTGACGATTACATACGATAAGAGCGCGAATATTATATTTACTAACTAATGCGCGATAAGCGGTAAATGAAAACTGGCTGTAACGTCGGGAACGTTGAACGTTAAGTGTCGCGAGCGAGAAACTTGCCACTTAATGTCGGAATACAAAAATTACGTTTCATCCGGATAATCATCGACGTACGCTGAAACGGCCGAGGGTCGTCACCAAGATAGAGGATGGACGATGGAGAGAAGATAGAGAAAGAGAAAGAGAGAGAGAGAGAGAGAGAGAGAGAGAGGCGGAGAACGTGAGTTAAACTGTGCGCGCCTCATCTTCGTAAATCGACCCTTCGACGTCCCTTCGTCCCAGCCCCATTTCAATATCCTCGGCTTCGTAAAAGCAATCGCTGATTCACGGTGTAACGATCCAGGTGTATGAGGTTTGCACCTTCCCGAGGCCTCACGCATCGTATACGGATGAACGAAAGTATCCTTTCATACCGGACACGGGGATATGCAATCACGGAGATTAAACGCTACCGAAAGCACGAAAAAGAACGATCAAACGCGGTATAGTTCCCTTTTTTCCGTTACCGTTGAAAGACTTCCGCGCGCACGGGACACACGAGAAGTATACAAAACGCACATTCTGATCCGAGAATTACGTGGCAATTTTAGATAATTGCACAATCACGGGTATGCCGGAGGCGTTTGTACCGCAGAAATAAGGAAAAAAAGACAAGATCCGACAGGATGTAAAAAAAAAAGCGCCGAAAAAGGATGATTATACCGCAATTTTTCATCTCAATCGCGATAAACATATAATAATTATCCGATCACGAAATATAACGAACATCTGACGTTGAAATAAAATTTCTCAGCTTATAGATTGATGTTTCGAATGTAATCATGAGAAAAATATTCACGTCGCGGTGTTGAGTATTTAATAATTTATCATCGCAGTGGAAACATAACTCTGTAACAAAATTCATCAGGTGCATCAAGGATGCTTCCTTCTTGAAGCATCCTTAAATCAGGCTATTTTAGACTAATGTTACTCAGATTTTAAAATCCCTTGTACCGCCTTGTTGCCGCGTGATACGCGATCCTTATTTACGCGCCGTCGCGGTGTTAAATCAAGCGATTACCGCGACGAGCGTTCTATAATCTAACGCAACTATCGACCCCATGCCTGTCAGACATTCCTTTTGGACCTTTTCAAGCTGTCCAGCCAGCATCCGAATGATTGCTTTTCTCGCCGCGAGATCTGGCCAAGATTGTTTAAGACAAGGTTACGCATAGCTACGCCATCATAATTTCCCGATTTCTGAACCGCGTCACGGACACATCTCGATGTTGGACCCAGCCACCATCTTGGATCGAAGGTGGATTCGCTGTGACTAATCGTAAGGTGTAAGGAAGAGAGACGCGCCACGAAGGTGTTCGAAGGGACTCGTACATGTATATACGTCTCGGTCGTTTAATTTATGTCCGTGTACCGGTTTTCGCTGCCTGAACTGTTTTTTTCACTCGTATGATATTTCGATGAATATGGAAAAAAAAGAGGAAAGAGAGGGAGAAAGTTTGCTAGACGATTCATCTCGCCGATGAAAAAAAATTCAAAGAAACATCAACGTCCCTGTCGTTTCTTACTCGATAATCGCCGATTCTCGCGGCACTACAGAGAGCAAACTGCGAGAGCGAAAAGGAAAATTTTTTTTCTCAAGCTAAATTTGGCCCCGGAAACGTCCTGGTCGCCGATCGATTATCATATTTATTTCTGCGATTAATATAGCGTATCGACTTCCACGGACGTTCGATACTCGCGGGACCCCTACCGACCTTCCCGCAAAAGCCTTTGCTATTGGCGTTCGTATACGTGCGCGCCTCGGTGCTGGAGCATTTATTGAATCGATATCCGGGACCTCTTCTCAGTGGGCCTCTATCCGAAGCGAGGATATATCGCTTTCAGGTCCCGGGCATTTTTCATGCGCCGACACATCGCGCCATTCCAAGCAACACATTTGCCCACTTCTTCTCTCTTCGCGCAGCATCATCAGAAGGATAATGCGATAAACGAGGATCGAATGAGGATAGAGAACCGGGTGAATCCTCGATACAGTGTGTCTCGAAATAGCAATCGAGTGTGCGATCATTGTGCCGAGCCGATTGAGCCAGAAATCATCGATGTTGTTCGTTATTCGTTCGCATAAATCAGATGCTCCGCGGGTGACTTAATTAGGTGGGTTCCGATAAAAGAACGAAGTCGATTACTGTGGCCAGGAAACGCGCGGCGAGTGGGATAACATGCGTGCGTTGCGTGAATTTTCTTCGCACACGATTATTCCGTGTGGCTCTTGTGAATTCGTATCTCGTACGAATGAGTAATCGCCCTCGGTATCGAGACGAGATATTTATAATTGAGTTTGAGACATGGAGAGAGAAAGAGAGGAAGAAAAGAAGAAGAAGAGAGAGAACCCTTTAGTGCGTAAAAATTTTCAATTAATGGCGATATTACAAAGAGCAATACGTAATTTAAGTATTGAAATATGAACGGCATTGAAAAACTCACGACATCGTATAATCTCGAGTCTTTAAAAAGTATACATTTTCAATTATGGTTGGCTGGAAAAATCTAATGAGTGGGGAAAGCTATGATAAAATCTGTAAATTTTTCACTATCCCATATTCTATTCAATGTAATAAACCAGCAAACACAATAAAAATAATTAATATGTAACACTAAAATACATTTACATATATGTTATGCAAAACAATATTTTTGTTTTAATTAATAAATCAAATATATATAATCATTTTTAAAAAAACGAAATCAATATAATAAAATCTTTTTTAATTCAAATTAATATGAAGAAAGTATATTTTTAAAACAAAAACTTTGAAAATATAAATGTTATGGAATTTTACATTAATTTTTATATTAATTTTAATAGAAAATGTTATAGTAATAAAATTACAAATTTTTACCAATATAGATATTTTGCGTTTATCATTCAATACCCTGTAATAAAAAACTATTTTATTTGCTACGTCTATTCCTAATCTATTTTAAATTTTATTTTGGATAATAATAAATTAGAAAATTCAAAATTGACAGATATCGATGAAAAGATTTTCCATTTATTTTAATACTTTTAATAAAAAAGACCAATTTTTACCTGGTTTTTTTTTTCTGGAAAATATCGGCTTTACCACCAGTATGAATTTGATCTAAAAATGTGGAATTTTATCAACCCTGTTTTCAACTAACCCTGTTATCAACTTTCTTTTTTAATGATCTGTACAAGAATTTTACATTTTTTAAATTAAGCTTATTTGAAATTCTCTCTCTCTCTCTCTCTCTCTGTTTAAATCGTTAACAACTCTTGTCGCGCATCGCTTATTAAGCACATTGAATTCTGTTCAATTTCAAACTCTACATCGATGCGATTCGCGGTTATTTTTTTATGCGAACGGAAACAAACTCGCAGGATTAAGGGCGAGGAAAAAGACACGAGTAAGAGGCAGGAATGGTACAGTCCTACCACCTCGCGACTAATTAATGAACGTTGTCTCGGTCAATTTACATTTACTAAGACCCGCCACGAGCAACACGAACAACGGTGTTGCCCCCTTCCCGGATCGTTCCTTTGCCGGGTATTCGAGGGTAGGAGTGCGAAAGGGTGTACCTTCGTTAGCGCCTCGAAAGATGTCCGACGGATTCCGCGAGAGTACGATCTCACTGCGCAACGAGAAATCGTTTATTGCTCCTTTTATTTGTTCTCGTATATAATCGAAAATCTCGTGTGTCTCGTATATCTCGTGCTTTATTCTCTTTCGCAAATCTGTCAACATTTTTCTTGCATTCGATATAACTTGACTTGGTGAAAAAATAAATCTAGTATGGAAATGTAATTTTTTTGAGATATTTTAGTGTTTTGTACGATTGACTCTAGCGCGCATTTATAATTTATGACGGAGCATTAAATTGTTGAAATAATTCCGAGCGTTAATTATAAGTTACCGGTTCGTGAAAAGGCATCGGCGCCTTTATCTATCGGTTGTATCGTAATGCGTAAATGCCGCGGGCGCTGGAGGATGAGATTGCAACAGTCGTATATACCTTCTGAGAGCGCCCCGAGGAGTAAGATCTGGGGAACCATCGAGGCGAGGAAAAAGTCGAAACCGCCGACGGATAGGTCGTTGGGTCGATGAGACGCACACCTAGCCGGTAATCGTCATCGCGTCTTCGCGCAAATAAGATTCAGCCGCGAGAGGAATAGCCTAACCTCCTTCGTCTCGGTGCGCAGCTTTGAAAAAGGATGTTATTTTATCGCGCTCAAGGACCATTCGTGCGGCTCGCGGCTAATTTTGCGGTCGGCTAAACGACTCGCGAAGGGAAAAGGACGGATGGATGAGGAAGGGTGGGAAGAGAAAGAAACTATGCGCGCGGTTTACGTTGAGTTCGCTCTGCTGCAGGAAAATGGAAATTGCGTCGTCGTCCTTGAGACTCTTGCGCGTTGCGTGCAATTTTTTTTTGGAGGAAAAACCGTTTCTTCAGATTCAATAAACACACATACGCATCTATGTATTTATAGAAATTCCAAACATCGTCATCTAGGAAGCCAAGTCGAGTCGAGTCAATGACATGTTTATTATTCATTTCATTTTACTTCATTGAAATTAAAAAATATTACAATACGATATTCGCTCGTAAAATCATCTCTATCGTTCGCGTGGTCGAAGGAAGGCGTCTCTGAAAGATCGATAAAAATATCGTACAGTTTCTTTCAATTACTTTACGAAGACCAAACGTGGTAATAATTATTTCTTCGATTAGGAACTCGCCGATTTATTTGCAATTTCATGCGCATAGCGTGTAAACGCAATCGTAGACGCAGATTTTATGACAGAAGCCGCTCTCTAAATCAGACGCCGATGACAAATGCGCGTTATTAATGAACAAACAAATGCGTGACTGTTTTCACCATTTATGACCGGCAGACGGCAGACGGCAGACGGCAGACGGCAGACATGATTCGACCGACTTGAGAGCGAGAAGGAGCGATCAATTTCCAAGGGCGCGGATATTATCTGAATGCTTGAGTCTCTGCCAAGAATGATCCTTCCGACGTCACCGTTCTTCCTTCGCGCACGAATTGCCTCTGCGGTCGGACGTAAAACAATCAGCCGACAATTTTTTTGGTCGCTTTCGTCGTTACCTGTTCCACGGCTGGCAACGATCAGCGACGTGCCCGGTAGAGGCGACGGTAAGAGGCGGCCGGAGATGATTGGGAGGGAAAAGGGAAGGGCCCCCGGTGAGAGGGCCTTTACGGTTGGGGCGCGCGATTAAAGTTTTTGCACACGAAAGAGTGGAAGCCGAAGAAACGGACGAAAGAAGAGCGTGTGCAAGAAGGAAAAATCGAGAGGGAGGAGGAAGGGGAAAGTCATGCCGACGTTTGCGCGGCGAGCGCACCGATGCGATGGACGTCTCGCGATTCGATGATCGACAGATGTGATTGGGGGCCTCTCAAACTTGCAATTAGTCGCACGTCATGTTAGAATAATAATGCAACACACAAGTTTCATTTTCTCTCCCTCTTCTCGACTTAAAAGATATATATACGCATTCGCGTATTGCGCCGAATCAGTAGCTTCGCTACTCCCAGTATCTCGGCCATTCTGATATTATGGAGGAGCTATTACGGCCCAATAAGAAACCTTGTGCCGCATGATAGAAGGACTCCACGTGCACGGCATACATTATTCGAACCTTAAAACGAATTTCGACGCGGTAACACGAGGCGGAATATATAGATCGAAGAGCCTGACTTTTACGACCGATTCATTAGCCCCTTGATGGATCTCGTCAACGATACTACCGAATCCAACCAAGCGTGATCGCCATATCCTGCTTTAGAAAGAGTCGATTCGTCTCGCCGCCGACTCCTCGTTTCAGCGCACGATGTATTAGCGGCTTCGGAGATCAATATACCGGCCGTGATCGGCCAAAGTTGGCCGTGCGATCTACGTTACACCAAGTAACGCAGGCGTGAGTCGAGCGAATTGTTTTCAGACTTTTACGAGCGATTCATTATCATTAGCGCCTTAGTAAAGAGGAGAAGATTGTTTTGGATAATATCGGGAATTCTTACTAATTCGAAGCGCAGATACAAAATTATTACACTTGTTCTAACGTAATATATATGATTGCGTAATAAAATATTAAGATTTTATTAAAACCTTCAATAATATTATAATATGAAAGTAAAATGATTTATGGGAAATGAATTATGGGAAATGACATTTATCGTAGCTTATTGCACTGCCTCTTTCCAAAAGATCAAACAGAAGAAAAGAATTTAATGCTCGGACACGTTGATTAATCTTTGTAATATTGCGCGGGGCAAACTTGGGTGGCCCAGAAAAGAACGTAGCACTGTCCGAAGTTATAAACAGTCGGGCACGGTCCTTTAACCCTTCCACTATTAACAGAGGTAATAAAATAACACAGCTCGCGCGTTCGTTCATTTAAAATGCGTTTAAATTATACAATCTATACTTATTGAATATATATCATTTTTTTATTGTATCAAAATTTATCAACTATTTCAAAGAGATTTAAAGTAATTTAATAATTGAAGAAATAATGCAAGACGAAAATAAAAGCAGCGAACGCGTAAAGATAAAATGAGTACGATACGGCGATACGAGATATACAAGTTGAAGAGATCAAAGCAGTTTTTACGCTTCATTGTTTCTGATAATTAAATCCTGGTTTAAAGAAAGAAAGAAAATCAAACGACTATTTGATATAAGACTGAATGCATCAAACTGCGTGCATCGAGTTGCATCGTCGCTCGGCAGAAAGTGCGCCGCGACAATTATTGCAAGTTATTTATGTGCGCGCAAAAGATGGTCGAGGATCTTCTGACGCAAGGACAGAGTCGATTAGAATTGACGGAGGATAATGTGGCGAGGGTACTCTTACCCTTACGGTTGCATCGATGTTGATATCAATGTATGGCCACGGTCATAATTCTCTATAATTGTAAATCTCACAATTACGCTAACATAGACAGAGATCGTCGAGTCCAAGCGGATTATTGCTGCAAGAACAGGATAACGATACATACGCGAGCGTTACGAAAGCAATTAATATGCCGTTAACGCAGCAGGGCAACATGGCGTTTAATTTTCTTCCGTGTTCAACTAACGCCTAGAAGCAACGATGACGAAGATGTTGGCGGATTACATTGCAGAGATATAATGTAATGTGCTAAAAAGGAAAAGAGACAACCATATGTGATACGAACGAAAAGCGTTAATATGATATGTGACATAAGGATTTAAGAGACAATATAAGGATTTTATTGTAATCATTTGTAAAATTGTTACAGAGGCCGCGTTTATAAAACATACACATTTTAATCGCCTCTTACGGGGATTATCTTTACAGATTATATCGGTAAATTTATAACGAATCACCATATATTCAATATTATATATTAGATATTCCGATGCCGGGAAAAATTCTTGCAACAGCAAACTTTACGATGACGTTAATGCGTATGCGGAGTGCGATGGAACGATCGCGCGATAGAATTCATCGCGCGTCTGTGTGAAAATCCATCTCGTGATCGCGCGCGAGAGCTTTGTAAGCACGACGATGGATCCCTTTCCATTCTCGAAAGACTCTCGAGGGATCCCGTACGCGCGCACGAAATTTATCCCGAAGGGCAGAGGCGCGGCGTGCGATGACCGAGCTCGGTAATTAACTCCCGAACGATCGCGTTAAGGCGTGAAAGTATAAAGGACCATCTCCGTCTCTTTCTCCGGCTGTCTGCCCTCCTCTCACGGAGGGAACAAGGTGCTCTCGCCCTCCCTCCACGCCCTTTCTCCCACCCTGCTCCGAACGCTCGTAATCTCGAAACGAGCAGAATTTTTTTTTTTTTTTTTTTTTTTTTCATTCGACCCAAGATAACGAGCGTGATTCAATCTTGGGATCTCCCTCGGCGTACATTAGTCTGCAGGGTGAATTAAAGAGACTCGCGAGCTTTCAGGACAAGTTTTTCCGTTCGATCTCATTCGATGAGAAGTGCGAATAGATTCATCGCCCATGTTAGAATGTGACCGCGCTTCCTGAATCGTAAATTGGGATTGTATACAATCGCCGTAATCTATGCATGAATCGAGGGTGCACGGTATGACGGTGTAATTTCAGCTGATAAAACGTACAGCTATCATACATTTTGAACGTGCGTGTCTCCGCGAGATATTACTCACAGACAGATAGTATACCTGCCGAATTTATCGCCTTATTAATGTGCACCGCGATATCTTGCTTTATCATCGCAATGTCGAACGGCGAACCGACTAGATTTCGCGCACGTTGATGAATTCTCGTGGTCTCTAGATAGTCCTTGATGCGATTGTCATTTCTCTCGACTGATTAATAGGCTGCGAATGCGGATCGCAGGCCCGAATCCTGCCTTATCGCACGACTCAAAGTCAACGACCACATGTAAATTGCAGTATCGTAGATCGTCCGTCTCGTTCCACGACGGAAGGATCGTTTTTAACTTTTATCACGCGTCTGCATTGTTACAGGATGCATCATCTTACTGCCATCCATTTTTTTGACTCTCTTCATTATTCAATTATTATCTATCCAAGGGAAAGAGTTACACGTGTATAATATTATATAACTCATAATCTCATATGGGAGAATCGAATCTTGATATATAAATATTTCAATCGTAAAAAGAGTTACGATAATTCTTATAAATTTATTGGAAATAAAGTGTCCATTTTGCAAATTCATCGTATTGTTTTATTTATCGAAAAGTCTCAATTATGCCACTTGACCTCAGACCGCGCGGTCGGAGAGCGCGAGAGAGCTCGATACGCAGATCGGATAAGTCGCAGCGTGGTCCGACGTTAAAGCTTAAAAGTGCGTCGTGCGAGATGAAAACCACGACGAATCGTAATGAAAGGAGGTTTGCTGCCCCGCGGCCAGCGGCAGAAGTGTTGCGTTACCAACTGCCGCAGCCGGTTACCAATTGACTCTCCCGCGCAGAGCAAAGTCGCGCTATGTCGGCCTGCGCTACCATACTTTCTAGGCCTGTTCCAATCCGTACAGAGAGAGAGAGAGAGAGAGAGAGAGAGAGAGAGAGAGAGAGAGAGAGAGAGAGAGAGAGAGAGAGCGTGTTTATATTACCCGTCATACGCGCGTGATATGTACACGCTTGTACAACGCGATTACATTTCATTTCTCGATAACCTGCCTGAGAGTGTTATGAGAAGTATTAAAACAAATGTGACTTCTCAGACGAGAATCTCAGAGATTGCAGAGAGTTATTGTTTTCGCTTATTGCTGTTACAAATAAAAGATATTAAGCTTTACGTTTCAGATATAAAATCATTAATTGATATTAAAAAAAATAATTTATATTTTTCCAAAAGATTATAAATATTAATATGCCATTTCTATAAACAATTCCCAATGAAAATATTATACAGCTTTTATTCCCAGCTTTGTTTTTTTTTTTTGTCTTGCTTATTGAATTCCTTTCACTTATAAATCAGATCTTTATTAACCTTTCCTCCCAAGTACAATTTAACGGCCATATATAGCTCTACGTCAATAAGGGGACGAACATATTTGCACGACTCAGAACCGTAAAACCATGGTACGTGAGGTTGGCGCGCCCAATAATGATATGCGTGAGGCGAACGCGCTCAATAAGCGGAAATCGATTTGACTGTTGTCGTATAGCGATGCGCATTAAGTAGTTGGGATACCGGCAATGTGTGCGAAAGAGTATGTCCATATAAGCGAGTGGATTATTGCAAAATAAACCGTTTGTAAAAAAGAAAAAAAAAAAAAAAAAAAAGATATGCAAAGGTCAGAGGCCATCACCGTGTGCAGAAGAGTGTTGAAAAGATTACAACTATATAATTGTAAGATCGAAATAAAAATCGAGGCGCATATTATACAGTTGGGACGTATAAACCGAGGCGAGGGCCCCTTCTTCATTCTTCTCCCGAACGAAACCCGGAGAAAGTGAGGAAGAGAGACGGGTTAACTCTATGTGACCCGTCTCGTATGAAATGTGCGCCCCCCGGGCGAAGGCGTTTTTCGAGGAGTTTTAAGATCCTCGTGAGAAATGTCGCGGGCAGATACCGTACTTCTGGGTTTTACTCCTGGGTACACCGCCCTTTAACGTCAAGCAGAAGTTGCCGTACGGCCGTAATTGCGGTGCCGTAACCGATAATTGCCGGCAGAAATACTTCATTAATACGTAGGTATAGAAAGGATAATCGGCCGCGATAGTACGGCGGACTTATAAATTTGCACACTGTACTCTCGAAGCACCTGTTATTAAATCCTGTCGGTAAGCGGCTGACACGCTCGCTGTTGGGCCGACAGAAAATCAGGCGGTACCGTGCCGTCCGTCCGTTCGTCCGTCCGTCCGTCCGTCCGTCCGTGCGCCCCCCCTCCCCCTTTTCCCTTCTGCGTCCCCCGGAGCACACGCATGAATAAGTCAGGCGTATAACCGGTAATAACACGCGTAATTGGTGGTTTTTGTTTGTCGTCGAATTTCGACGCCACCCACCGCCGTAATGCCGCTCTTTTCCTTCTACAATGCGCGCGCGATGTACCGTAAACTCGGAGCGCGTGTTTGCTTTAATAGCCCAAGGTCGTTGCGCTATGTCAGTATTACTTTAATACACCCCTCTATCCCTACACCCATAAATTTCTCAACCTGCGCGATAGATTAACTAAAGGTTTCAGCACCGCGCCCGGTGTCCCTAATTAATAGCTATAGTCAACGTTTAAATGCTCTTGATGCTATTCATTGAATTACTTACTTACTTACTTACTTACAGTGCAGGAATGCGACTGCGATAAGACAGCGCAGACTCGTTTGTATAGAACAGATTCACGCTCATGGCCGGCTTCCCGACGACATTTCTCCGCGACGCGAGCTGCATTAAAATATTACTGAAATGGGACAACGAATCCGGTCGCGCAAAGTAGGGATCTTATGCGGCATATCAAGTCGGCAACTGGACTCTCGATGCGACTGGACCGTCGTCACGTTCTAAGTCTAATATCCACGTCGGTGTATATCGACGCGATCTACCGGAGCGACTGTCGCGAGTCCGGGGAAAGGAGATGAAAACGATTCCGGAACGAGGTGAGAGACTGGGAGGCCACGAAGTACACCGAACCAACGGAGAAAACAGAGACACGAAGAGGAGGCGGAATTCACAAGCGTAGGGTTTATGGCCAAGGTGAACAAAGCGGGTGGCGGTAACACGGCCCGTATGCAGAAGTTCTCGTGTTCGTATGTCCGCGGGTAAGCGCGAGTGACACTAATTAATGAAATAATGGCATCGGGACGCGTTCGCGGAGAGGTAGGTGTCGAACGCGCCGCGGCTGGGCGTAGGTGGTTATTTACGCTTATTTGTTTTCCGTGCTTTTGTTCGCTTTCGTCGCTTTCGTCGCTTTCGTCGCTTTCGTCCCTTTCGCGCAGCTCAACACCTTTTCTCCTTTTGCAACGCGAGAGACGCTTTGTTTTCCAGTACTCTGCATTCTGGATCGAACTTTCTCAATTTTGACAATTAAATAGGAAATGTGTGCGAGCACAATATAAATCATTATCAAATTATCTGTGTGCTATAATTATGTTGTATTTAAAAAAATACATATCAATTTATTTGCATTGTGAATATTAAAATGTACGAATGATTCAAATGTGTGGAACGCAGAAACGACATGTATATTAATACATGTCGTTTCTGCGTTCAATCAAATTGTATATGTAAACGACAATATTTTTGTTCTCCGCAATCTTATCGCATATCCGTCGTAAGTTCATCCGCGCAATCCATCACTGTGCCTGCAACGATGCAGTACCCCGTTGCAGTAACCGTCAAAGTTCGTAAATCCGAGTCGGAGCCGGTACTGTCCGCGACACGACGAAACGACGAATTTATCTGACAATGAGTTCCACAGAGCTGTAGCACAAGGTGGATACATCCATTTCTCTCTCTCTCTCTCTCTCTCTCTCTCTCTCTCTCTTTCTCTCTCGTATGTAGTATTCCGTAATCGGATACTTTCTCGCGCCCAAGCCAATCGTAATAATTAATGGTATAAAATCTGTCTTTTTTGTATCTTTTCCGACTTTTTGCTTTCCTTTTCAGGACGAGAGAAATTCTGACGAGGAAAACGTAATAACTATTCGGACGAGGGAGAAAGAAATGACATGACGAGATTTTTTTATCGTTTACTCTGGGAAATTTTCTCGTAGAACGTTGGATTTTTAATAGACAAGAAACACGTTCCACGAAACAAAATTTATTGCGTACAATTTTGTCGGTTCACCGTATAAGTAAAACATCATAAATCGGTTGCGAAATAGATTGCGTCTTCTCGAGCCACCGTGCTCGCTCGGTCGCGGACACCATAGTGTGTATATATATATATATATATATATATATATATATATATATATATATATATATATATATATATATATATATATATATATATATATATCCGATTGCATATAAATATATCTCTTGGGGCGGTGCTAATTTAGTTAGCAATCTCCGTGTAATTTATCTCGCCCCCTCGCTCTCTCGCGCGCTTTTGATAAGGGCATCGACAGAAGGTTCAATGTGAAAAACAGGATGCACAAATAGTCATGCCCGCTTACTGTTATAACAATCTTCGTTACTAACTTCGTCACGCGTCCGTTATTAAAATACTCGGCAGTTTCGATTCTCTTTTCTCAAAGAACGCCTTATTTCACGACTAACGGTATATCGCTACCGTGTAACATTAACTTTAGTGGAGATACCAAATCGACGATTTCTGTCCGACATGCCGTTCGGAACACGCGCGGTACACGTTTCCCGCCGCTTTAATGAGATAGGCGGTTTACCGGGCGATAATGGACACGATATAAGACGTGGAGTAATAAGTTCTGTCAGTTAATTCTATCGAATTTACAAATATACGCTAAACCGAGCGAGTCTTCCGCGTAACGAATCGTTTGACGGTGTCGGGACACGTGTAGCTGTGGACTGCGACTATTAATGAGCGTTTGAATTAATTAGCGTTCACTGGCCGGACTAATTAACAAAATTTATTGTAGCACGACTGCTACAATACTTGGATATTTCTTTCTTTCTTTCTTTTTTTCTTTTTTTTTTATAGTACATATTTTATTATGTGTATCATCTCGGTATAATTTTTATTATATATATACACATGACATATATCGAATCGTCTTCTCCGACTTTTGCAGGTAAGTAAGTAGGAAGCTGTATGTGCAGAAAAAGCAAATGGCAGAGTACGTTCTTCGCGAATGGAGGTGCAACGCGAAGAGAAATAGCAGAAACAGGCGAGCGATTAGCGTGGAATCGCGAGATAAGGCGGAGTCTGCGAACTCGAGTCCAGCCATCTCGTCGTG
The DNA here is from genome assembly GCF_047496725.1 of Anoplolepis gracilipes. Lineage (NCBI taxonomy): Eukaryota > Metazoa > Arthropoda > Insecta > Hymenoptera > Formicidae > Anoplolepis > Anoplolepis gracilipes. Next base: position 10,449,193 of record NC_132977.1, on the reverse strand, counting down.
CGCTGGTATTTATGTTAATTACTGTCAACGTTAATTAGTGCCAGTGCCCTCGCGCGGCACAGGTCTCTTCGCCACGAATATCGTGCCGGGCGAGAGGGGCGAGAGGGGCGAGAGGGATGACGAAGGTTGGAGAATCGTGTAGAACAAGGGACAAAGAAAGAAACGAAACGAAACGAAACGGAGAAAAAGATTCGAGCCAGATCGAGATCGCGAACCGCTCTAACCGCGTCTGTCACGGACCATCGGGTTTCGTTGCGGAGCACGATAAGCATTGTAATCTTCACGGGAGCTACGGAGCGTCTTAATGAGAGCGTCTACGTCGCGTTCGTAACAACGCGAGAGTAACAACCAAGTTTAATCTTCTACGTGGAATTATGTGGCAACGGGACGGAACACAATTGAAGATGAGCGTTAGACGCGCAAGGAAGTCACGGATCACGCGTGACGTGTCACGCGACGATTTTAGCGGGATTCGCAAAAAGAGATCGTTAATGCGAAATTGTCGGAAACAGCGGGAACATTAATGAACGGACGCGTACAACGGAGATTGGTGATTCCAGTCAGTAAAAGCCAGTCGAAGTCGTCCAATGACGTGCACGCTATTCGTTAATTTCTCGACTTGATTTCTACGTCTCACTTTGCATCATGTCATTTCGCATGTCTCTCGTACCTACTGTCAATTTGCCGACGATAAAAATCATTTCCGTCATTTGTGCGCTTACAAAGATTGTTAATTATAAAGATTTTTTTATTGGCATATATTTCACTACGTCCCTATTATGTTCAAATATAATAGATAAATAATGTTCCAAGTAAATTATTACGACTAATTTCCGCATGCTGCTTTTCCCATTTACTTTCGCCAACTGTTCATAATAAGCCGAGATATACCTTTATCAATATATCTCTTCATTTTCATCATGAGGCAAATAGAAATCATAGGTATAAAGTATCCAAGATAATTGGATATTAGCGCTCTAATGACGCAGGTATTAACGATCGGTGAGAAAAACATAAATTTAGCAATAAAGAAACTCGCGAATATTAAGTATATGGTATACAAGTGGCCACCGGTATCGCTGATAAAGACGTAGAAATCAACATTTGGCTATCGCCAAATTCGATAAAGGCGGATCGTAACGAGAAAAAAATCACTGCGATAATATCCATTTAATTATCTACATCTCGTACCTATTCTAAGAAAAAGATAGCCTCGCATGTCACCAAAGTAGCCCAACAGGTTGAACGAGAAAATTAATTATTCGGAATATTTTTGTATTTATTTATCTTTAATTATTTTAGATTTTCATATTAAGCGCACAATTCCTTCGCCAATGCCGTTTGACTTATCAGGCGAAAGGCATCTTTGTTTAAAATTAATTTTAAATAAATACCCAATAAGGTATACCTTGGATACGTTCAGTTATCGAGTAATATTATAATCGACAAATATTTCTTTCATTTCCTTACATCGTGTTCATGATTTGTTATGCGGAACATATCGTCGGTTATCATTATCATTTGCATATTCAAGATTCCATTTACATAACCAATGTTCTTTGACGCGTATACATATTCGAATATCTCATAATAAGTAAAACAATCGCCATTTTTTTTTTTTTTTTTTTTTTTTTTTTTTGCGAGTAAAGTCTCATCTTTACAGTTCAAAGTAGGTAAATACGATGTTTCCGAACACCCTGTATGCTCGCGTAATACTCGTTACCACGTTGTGCGTGACACGCGTCTTTGAGATAGAGCCATATTCGATGGAATCCCGCCCGTCCGCGGGCTAACGCGAGTGGAGACCAACGACCGTCTCTCTCCTTCTCTCTCTCTCTCTCTCTCTCTCGCGCGCTCTTCGTCCTCCCTCGTGCGTCGCGCGAGCATCCAGGGGCATCCTCTTGGAGACGACGGCGGGTGCGATGACTTTTCTGCCTTGGAGGCTGCTTATACCGAGTGAGCAGCGAGCGAAGAAATCGCTGCTAGTAGTACCGGACGTTACGGCCGCGGGCGAATGGACAGATCTACGTGCATATACGTACGCGACATAGAGATGCGGAGGAAGCCGGAGAGACGGCCAGTCAGAGAGAGAAAGAGAGAGAGAGAGAGTTAGGGTATCGAGGCGGACAGTTTATGATGCGGCACGACTTGAGTACTCAAACGTGCCGCTGGCCTTTTTCCTTCGTCTAGCCGACGAACGCGACTATCCGCTTACGTACGTTTGCGCTCACCGTAACGGAGACCAGCTGAAAGGGACAACCGTTGAAGCCCAGCAAATTTGCCGGTGAATAGACCGCCGGACAGTTCGATGGAACTCAGCTACGAATATATCTTCCAGCAGCGCGGAAATCTCGCTCTTTACTGGACCGAGAATCGGAGAAGTTATCGCAAACTCTCCGCTAAATTCGTCGTATTCTTACGGGGCTTCGCTCCATGAGATACGCGCGATTGTTTGTGCGAAAAAAATCTATCGTAGCTTTAAGAGTCAGAGATTTAAACACATTTTCAACTTTTCATAGATTCACGAAGAGACCGTCACATACCATATTTCTCTCGTTGAGAATATAACAATGAAAGAAATATTTGATATCTACATTTCTCGTCTACAATACATATATTATAAATAATAATATATTAATATTATATGGTATATAATATAAAATAAAATTTGCGTACTTTATATACGAATGAAATAGTATATTAATTATAGACATTCAAGAAAAAATATGTAAGCAAACAGATATGTTTTTCTCCGCTCGGAAATAGGCTTACATAATGGAAAATAGTACGAGAAACGGGAGGTAAAGAGATATTAAGCGCGAGTAATCGCGTCGCGAGAGCCGGTCTAATGAAGATGGTTTAACGATCGCGCGCCGATCGTTGCTCGCATCGTCATCGTCATCGTCGTCGTCGTCGTCGTCGTCGTTGATTATTTTGCCCCGGGATGCGGAAATATTATACGCCGATCATATTTTCGCGGCGTTATCGCGATAACGACGGACATACAACGTCGTTCGCGCGGCGAGAAACGATCGGCCGGAAAATAAAAGGAAACGTAGGACGTTGTCGGATGCGAGACGCAGAGCAGGCAGTCTGGGTAATAAATACAATCCAATACGACGGGTGCTAAACCGCTTAGCGCGGCCGTTAGGCGACCACCGCCTCTATCCAATAATCGTACATGCGCGAGCATTTCATACGCTACATTAGAGGGAGACATCGTATTACGGTGAATCTCATCTCGGATCTCGGTAGCTCATTCGAAAAATCTCGAGAAATAATTCTTGGAATGTATAGAGTTTCCACATTATACGTATAACTGTATAGAAATTGAAAAATGTCTCATTAGAGAGACAAGATTCTTTAGGTGCGCAAATTCGAATTCTGTTACGATTAGTTTAAAAGTTGAAAGATATTTGTCAAATCTCTGACAAGTTTAGCGCGACGAGTTTAGAGTTTTCTGCAACTGATCTCTTCGAGATATAAAACTCCAACATCATTTAGATTCGGCGTATGGTTCTGGAAATCGAACGGGATACAAGTTGCGATCTACGTCCAGTGTACAACCGCAAAATCAATTTTCGCGAGAGGCCGTCGTGGCGCGAGAAACGAGCAGAGTTCGATCGACAAAGAGGAAGCGGCCGATACGATCCGGAGGAAAGGGGAACAGGAGGTCCCGTTTCGCTACCACAGGATTCGAATACGCGGCGAATTAAACCGGCGGGCAATCAAACTTTTCAATATCCCTGCTGCCTGCTCATGTCGCATATATGCCATAAAACGGCTGCTGGGCTGCCGGCCTCCCCTCTCTCCTCTCTCCTCTCTCCTCTCTCCTCTCTCCACTCTCCACTCTCTCGCCGGGATTCTTTTTTTCATGTGTATGCGTACGCGCCTAACCTACATACGTGCGTGTAATGGGGAGAAGGGGTTGGTGAGTCGCAGGGAAAGGGTCATGGCAGCTGCCCTCCTCTGAATTTAATTCAATTTAACATCATCGACGTCCAATGTCGCGCGATTTGACCCCTCGATAATCGCAACCGGCGACTTACCGTCGCGTTACCAGACGCAAATGTTTTCGTTGGGGAGAATGAATGGGAACGAAATAATGGTGAAAGTTAATGGTTGCCACGACGCGATATGATTATAAGTAATATGAGAGGAAAAAATCCACTTGTTTTAACTCGGAGATTTAGCGCTTTTCTCTCGCCTTAGATAATTTCTTCGAAACGATCGCCGAAAGCAAACCGTAAATAAAACGGGCTTCAAGTTGGCGAGCAGCGGCAGCGGCAGCGGCAGCGGCAGCGGTTTAACAACGGAACTGGAACGTTGGATCTCGGCGTACCAAACTCCATGGAGCGGCACTAACATGGCTCATTAGCCTACAGCGTCGCTAATGAAAGCTCGTTACCCGGATGCATGCACGCGAAAGGGGGAGAAAGGGGTCAGTTCTCGATGCGGAGGTTCCGAGAGACGAAGGACACGATGAGGTACTGGCTGTAAAAAAATCACTCCATGTATTTTGCACCAATGACTTAGTATTCGCAAGCCGCCCCCGCGAGTGTCATTGTATGTGCTGCGATACTAACTGTACACACATACACACATAAACACATATTCAGTGCACGCCGTTCAATGGCAAAAGAGAGAGAGAGAGAGAAAGAAGGAAGAAGCTTATCTGGAACCGCGGATCTAAGTTGATTGGGTGTGAGGTACAAGGCACTCTTCTCGCGCCCTACGTCGAAGAACCGAACAAGACCGAGAACGTCGTAACCTTCGACCAGGCCCTTTTTCTTCTTCTATTTCTTATTCCTCTCCTTACCTCTATCCTCTTTCTCGCCATCGACGCACCAACTCCGTTCGCCGTGTCGGATCAATGCTGAGGATTCGTTTATTGTTTCGTGCATGAGATCTCGTATCTGGTAAATACGAGCATTCGTCAGACAGGCTAAATGAACTTACAGAATGGTTTACGACGGTATTACCGATGCGATCCTTGCCGAAGGGAGTCATGATTTGTTCGTATAAAAAAAAAAAAAAAAAAAAAAAAAAATTAAAACTTTCGACACGTGTAACTAGTAGCATTTATCCTGTTTTAGTTTAACTAACACTATACACAGCTGTCATTCTTGTCACGTTAATGTCTTTAGACAAATGTACGTGCAATTGAAAAATTATAATTATAATAATTATATAATAATTGTATAAATATAATAGAAATAAAATTTTAAAAATATAGCCGATATTAATAGCAATATTTTCTTTGTTAAATTAATTATATACGCGCATAAACTTGGAATGTCGTAATACAAGAATCGCGAAATTTCCAACGCATTTATTTACACACAACATATACACAACTACGAAAGAAGCAGATAATGGCACACAGAAGCACGTCATCGCCGGCGGTAACAGGGCGGAACGGTCTTGTAAAAGCTTCAGTACCCCCTAACGTGGATTTCCTCGGGATGAAAGACGCCGACTCGAGCCGAAAAAGGGGGTAGCCGCGGACAGCTCTTTGCACCTTTGCCGCTTTATGACCGCTAAGTGTACCCAAATCTCATTCCGCGCCATAAAATCCTTAGAAGCCGCGTGATCTGCTCAGTGGGAGGCAGAGTATCTCTCATCGATGGCTACACGTTGACCCATGTGTACGGCTCGAACCAACCGTTGAGCACTTGTACGATATTTTTGTTATTTGCTTGTTTTTTTTTTTTTTTTTTTTTTTCGTGTCATTACCACGAATTTAAAAAAATACTAAACTATAGGCAAGTTGCGATTTATAATAGATAGCCTGGATGAGAGTTTGATGTATAAGATTGTATGTTTAATTTCTTACGATATAATAATTAATAATAATTTTTCGTAAAATCAATCGTTTCGAGAAATTTCAATCGACACTCTTTTAATTCATGAAAACGACAAAAAGATTAATAAGAGAGAAATTCTACAAATGTAGGAAAATAAAATATAAAATACAGAGAAAAATGGGAATAAGACAAGAAAATGCCGCTGAAGAGAGAAGGACAGCGAGAAGAAGAGAAGAAGAAGGAACAGAATGAGAGAGAAAGAGAGAGAGCGAACGAAGAAAACTACGTGGGTAAAACTATACGCCGCGAAAGAGTCTCGAGCCTCAACGTCCAGCATTATTAGCCCGGCGGATCGCGCGCGGCTTCCACGGCATATCCCGGCTCCTACCGTATTATTACGCGCAAAATGGCTCATTATTATCATTATTATTTTATATTTCCTCCGCTTCATCGAGGCCCCGAAACCACCGAAAAGCAAAAAGCCCGCGAAATTAATATAAATAAAAGCTCTGGACACAGAACGGCCGATGTACCGGCGGGAGATACCCGAAGATGGAAAGAGCAAACCGGGTAGAGAAGAGGAATAAGAAGCGAAGGGCGAAGGGTGGAGGGGGAGAAAGGGAAGACACATATATAAAGGAAGAGGGACCAAGGAAGAAAAAGGAAGCAAGAAGGTAGAGGCCGAAGTTGCTGGCTGTACGGTCGCCGGACGCTGGACGCCGGACTTTGGATATATAGCTGGCCTGAGCTGCGGTGGCGGCGGTGGCGGCGGCGGTGGCGGCGGCGGCGGTGGCGGCGGCGGCGGCGGCGGCGGCGGCGGCAGCGGCGAAGGACTGGGAAGAGGGGCGGCCGATATTAACAATAATTATTGGTTCGAGCCTCTCTCCATCCGTGATCTTTCGAATCTCAAGATCACAAGTGAGATCAATTATGTCCGTCTGATTAGCCCGGGCCCCCGATCGGTATACAGACGCGGGTATCTTCTGGACGGGGGCTCCATCGATCGCACGTGTGTGCGTCCTCCCTCTAGCCCCCTGCCCATTCTCCCTTCGCCACCTGTGTCCCGCGGTCAAGTCAAGCTTCTGCCCTCCTCTTTTACCCTCTTGTCCCCTCTTGTTTTCGTCCTCTCAAATATTATGAGCAGCGCGCCCGCGCACGCTCGTATCAGCGTTATTATGTGAAACGCAACATCGTTTATAAAGACTGCCTCTCCCTTCCCCTCTCTTTTCTCCTTTAACTCGTTCTCCATTTTCGGTGTTGATCGTGGGTAAATTCTTCCATGAAAATAAGGAGGCTGATCGTATTATCCGTACCTTCGCGGCCACCGACCCCAACGTCCACCCGGCCAAAAATTGCACCGTTTTTGCTCGATAGCACTGGAATCCCCTCCCCTTCTCCCTGCCAACTTCTTCGTCTTGGTCTTTTCATTCGAACCGTCGGAAGATTTTCGCACGATAGTGTGCGAGCATCTATCCATGTGCCATGTGTAACGAGAATTTTACCTGCCGCGCGAAACGCTTACCCACAACCGATAGATCGTTGATAGATCGATAAATCGAAACCGAGAGAATGATGGAAAAGGTCGTGTTCACGCAATGCAATGAAGTAAAAGGCTACTCGTGTTAAACATTGAGAATTTATTTGTCGCGAAGCAAGGTGACGTACGATGCCATACTTTTTTCCAAGGTGTTATAACAGCTTGATTATCATTCGACAACCTGAATTCTCCAAGAGACACGTTTATACAATTATCATAATTCAATATTACAAATGTTAGATCCATGAAATGCGTGAAAGATATGAAATAATATATTAATAAATAATAAGCACCTATACATTGTATGCTAATAAAATGTAAAGTAAAAAAATTATGTAATCCCGCACTGTTAATTTACTGAATACAAAGTAGTAATATGTGGGAGATGTAGACGTCACACCTGTCACGCCAGCTAGATTCTACCTCGAGCGTCGCAAACTCGGAGGCGAAGCGACGCGATGTGACACCGGCATGCGGGTCGACACGGTCGTAAATCAATACGGTGTACTCGCTCATAATGAACAATGGAACACAAAGTCCGATTCATGCGATCACGCATCGGCCGACGACAACGACGACGACGACGACGACGACGACGACGACGACGACGACGACGACGACAATGGTTTACTGGCAAAACTTTCTCCGCAGGCGGACCAACGAGGATGATTACCTGACTAAAACCTAGTCTCGCGCTCACGCGTTTCTCGACCATGGGATAGGTGTGTCCGTCGTAGACGATGAAAACGGCAAGGCGGTCATCCGCGAAGGTATACAAGTTGAGAGAGAGAAAGAGAGAGAGACAGAACTACGCGCATCCACCTTACCCCCATAAATTTTGCGCGACGATACTTTACGACGCGCGGCACCGCCCCATGTCATTATCGCGCGTAGAGGAAACATACGCTCTTCCTCGGGGAAGAGTGTCTGCGATTCGAAGAGCGTTCACGAACGATCGTAGCGTATGCGCTATTTTTCCAAAGGTGCCGAGTATCCCGGGAATAACCGATCTCATCTTGAGCCACAAACAGACGAGGCCAGTTCTTCCAGTTCTAAGGCTGATTACGCGCGATAACTGCTCGTCTCTTCTAAACACATTCGCCGGTGCAGACTGTCGCCGGTTAATACGAAAGCGAAAGATCAGTCGGCAAAGATCGCGGAATATGTGAGCGAACTTTCGTCGCTAATTAGCACGCTAGGCATCCGTCCGGTGTAGATGATAGATAAAAACAATCGCGCGGCAGACGCACGAGATTGAAATGTACGTTCGTTCGTCGCGTCGCAGTCTTGTCTGGGAAAAAGGTTGCAATTATATGTCGTAGCTTTACTCGAGATTAACACGGAAAGATAATATTCGATTAAATATGCCGAGATATTTAAAAATATATATATATATATATATATATATATATATATATATATATATATATATATACATACCATTGCAGTCAATTACAATTTTTCCCGATTACAAACATAAATGTTAATGTGAACCAGCTAGAAAAAAAAACACGACGAGTAAGTAAGATTTAATTAAGAATATAAACGGCAAGAACGTAAAGATGTGTGTTCTTCTCACGGTGATCAAAAGTAATATAATCGGTAAATATAATGCAATCTCAAGTGTATATCAGCACTAAAGATACATATTAGTTTTCTACATATAACATATATATTAATTGCTGTATGCTAATTTCTGTAATTTCTATGCAATCAACTGTTGCGCAGACTTTCCTTCGGTAGCAATATCGAATGTGTTGTCTCGATGACGGACCAAGAGCTCCGTGAAAAGTATCAAAACAAGATCGCTGTTAGAACGACTGACGTTATCGCAAACTGTGACGTTTTCGCTATTGCGACAAGTTACTCGGCGTGGCATTTTATTTACGAACACGTGCTTTTTTACCAACAACTTGTCACCGAATCGATTTGTTTTATCTGGCCAACGAAACCGAGTACAAGAAAGAGAAAAAGAAAAAGAAAGCAAGAGAGAACGTCGGAGGTAGAGAAGCAGCATCGTCTAGAGTGACTCTATCTTTACGCTAGTAGAACATATCGGATTACGACGTGTTTTGCATCGCGCTCCGAGAGCTCCGAGAGCTCCGAGAGCTCCGAGAGCTCCGAGAGAGACGAGTAAAGGAAACGAACAAAAAAAAGAAAGCAGGAGAGCGAGAGAGAAAGAGAGAAAGAGGGAACGCAATTTGCTGTTGGACTAGGCAAAATGATGATAATTATAGACCGCGAGATTAAAGTTTCCGAGTTCGAGATATCGAATTTCTGCGATGTCTCCCGTTGACGAATTATACAATGAATGGATAGTCGCCGATTTTGCGACATTATAACGATTCTACAGGAATCCGACTTGAGGAAAGTGACGAATGACAAACCTAGCAAATAAGTCGTTGCTCGTCCCGACGAGAAAGATCCTCTGTTACACCGAGGCGGCATGCCCTCGCGTATCGCAATCAAATTTATTGCCCTCATTTGACGTACCGCGATCTTTGTACTTACTCTACCCATTCGAGCGTTACAATGATCGTGAACAAAGTATACCTTTTTCTTTTTATTCGTATTATTTTTATATAAGAAATAATAAAACTCTTCTCTTTGCCTTTTTTTGCACTATTTTACCATGCTATATCATCATCATCGTAATCATAATACTCATCTTTTCGCTGATTTTATACTTTAGAATTAATGTCATAAAAATAATTAAGGAAATCGAGCGTTTGGAGCAACGTTTGCTCGTTAATAAAAGTGATATATAATAATTAATAATACTTGGCAGAGTAAAATGATGTTGCGGAAAAATCGTGGAAAAAAACTGACTTTAGAACGTAATATATATCGTTCTGTTATTGCTTATCAGACTGATGTACCTACTACATAATGTGTATAGTTGATACCTATGTGTATTTACATGTAGTCCATATATATATGTATATTGAAATTAACTGGCACTATCAATCATAAAGTTGTTTCATACACGTAGTAGACACGTATATTTTATTGTATATTGATACAGATCACAATTGGAAACATTTTAATGAAATTTTAATAAATATATTGCAATATATGTATAGACATTAGATGCTGAGTATTGTACAATATATTGTACTACATGTATTGTATATATATTTGCGACATTCGCGCAATAATAAAGCTTCTTTGTTCAACTCTACGTATTATAAGATAAAGGGATAACTGCAAGCGGGCTAGTCGTATATTCGTTAATATCTGATTCGAGGACTTATTATACGGATCGCTCCACTTGCACCTGGTCTCACCTGGTACGCAGATACTCGCGTCTGATAACTATGAATGCGATAGGTGTAATTAATACCCGAGGCGCAGCAAATAAAGGAATAGAAAGCATGATTTATATCGGCGTAGATGTCGGAGGAAGCAAAACTTGGCGCGAAAAATGCGCCTTCGATAGAACGCGCAAGTGGATGGTTAGTAATTGTTTTCTAACGTAGTAGCCATCCCGAGGGAAATGTGATATTTAATTGGCCAGCGACGTTTAGAAAATCGCAGGTGCGGGGGCGGTTATTATGAAATAAACACATGACGATTTTGAACCGTTAGACAAGCGCGATAAAACTTGAAAAAAAAAAAATATCATTGCGTTCGATTGATTTACGTATAAAGTTAGCGAAATAAAGCTAGCAGTTCCATCACGTTCAAGGCTCGAATGCACGCCTCAGCCATCAATGCGCATCAATCGCCGTATATCTCTGGGACGAGGATCGTCGAAGGTAACGCGAGGAAGAAGGAAGAGAAGGGCGGAGAGAGAGAAAGAGAAAGCAAAGACGAGCGCGGCTGGAGATTGTATGGATGGGAGTGCGAGAGACCTAACCAGTTCGATCTAACCAGCAACTAGTAATTACTTGTAATAAATCATTATTCCATCATTATTGTTTAATTATAATCAAAATCGCGGCTTGAATATTGATTAAACCCCGCTCATGCTGCACGCCCGTACAGGAGGAGGATCCACGCGGCGCAATTCTTCCTGCTTCTTCCACGTTCGCGGAGAGAGCAATTATTAATTTGCTGATAGCGACCCCATAGTATACCGCGCGGTTAGTTTCTTGCGCTATTCCGAGCCTACCGTTCGGAGGTGAACGATCGTGGCGTTATATTCGTGTCTAATTGAAACGAACGCCAAATGAAAAAAAGAAAAGATTATTTTCTTTCATGATTATTGACAAAAGATGGGAGTTACTAGTAATCGAGTCGGTTGCTGCGCTCACTGAAATTATCGCAACAGTCGTATCCAAACGAGGCTACGCATTTACGTGATAAAATTTGCGCTCCGAATTCGAGAGCTTGCTAAATATACGGACCATCACGTGACGACCGCCGTTCGCCGAAATCACAGAGTATCAATCATAAGATACATTTGAGATATCTCTCTCTCTCTCTCTCTCTCTCTCCCTTCTCGTTTCACGCCGTTGCAATCTGTGGTTCGCAGGAGCAAGTGAGCAAGTGTCTTCCTTCATTGCCGTGCAGCAATCGAGAAGAAAAGATATTCCCGTGCACGCGAAGAAAGGGAGCACACAGACGGAGAGGAGAACCGAATTATCGAAGAAGCCGAGACGAGAGAAGGAAGAGGCAACAGAAGAGGCGCGTATAGATCCAATCAAGTACAGCCGCTCATAATTCTCTGTTGTAATTATTGCAGAGTCTCGGAGGGTGCGCTCAGGCCAAAGCAATTCTCTTATTTTATTGATTAAATTGCTATTACGTTTTATATATATATATATATATATATATATATATATATACAAACGCAAAATAGCGTCTCTCTTTTCCTCTCTTTTCACCTTTTTCTTTCGAATTCCCCGTGACGTGTATACATTGTGTATGTACACGATATGTTATATACTCGCCGCGATACCGTGGCTGATCCACGATGGAGTGGAGTCTGATGGAGCGAGAAGGGAAATTCTCATAGAAGCGGGCAGGAGAAACCACAGATAAATATGTCAGAACGACCTAAGCAACGAATCTCTTTCAGACTTGGAAAAGAATTCGTGTAAAGGATAACCCGGCGAGGTTCTAAGGATAATTTTGCTCTACAAGCGAGAGAGAATCACACGTGAATCAGCTGAGACAGGAGAAGAAGAGAGGAGAATGCTTATTATTAATCGTTCTCACCTCGCGAAGAACGCGCGTTCGCGCTTGGATTCCTCATCGGGGCCGACGTTTTTGGCCGACGTCTATCTTCCTCCAGTTCCGTCTCATTTTCTTCGTAAGAACAACGACTGCGATTGCACGGCGAGAAAAATAACGTGACGGGGAGACACCGCAGAAATTCGATATCTCGAGAACTTGGCAGGATAATATTCTCGCCACGACACTTGGCGCGACGCCGTGCAACTGCTAGTTATACAGTGTGACTATAACATAGTGGCGACTAACAAACTATTATATGCACGATAGCGACGGTAGTGCGAACGTCATTAGCAACAACCAATATAAATCGCCGAGGTCCTGGTAGCCTTAACCGTCGTTTATGAAGCACCGTCTTTGTGCTGTGCCAGGATTAACTAATTGACTCGTATGCTCCCACGAGTTATGCCACTATTTATGCGCGCCGATCTCCCCAGAGTGTCTAGGGTGGCGAAAGAGAAAGAAAGAAGATCGAATGTGGCGGCGAAAGGGAGGACGCGCGGCGCGGTAATAAACGGCCGGCGTTTCATTAGCAACAACTAATATCGTACACGCTAGTTCAGTATAGCGTAACTCTATCGTCGGTTGTAATACGGCGTACACTGATAGCGCGCCAAGCGGCCGACCATTAAAAGACCCTCCACGGGAAATCATACTAATTGTAAGCTTCATTAGTGCCGTCAGAGACAGGCCCGATCCCTTGCCGTACCGTCACGAACAATGTTTCCCGACGTGTAAATAAACGCGGATACTATAATTTCATTGATTCTTGCGAGCGCAATTTTAATTGCCAATTTGAAATCTTGAAATCCTAATTCATAAAACGATATCTTTTGGGAAGTTTTTTTCTTCGGTCGAAATAATTTTGCGCTTTATTATAATAATATCGCGCAAAAAGTGCATTCTTAACTCTGAAATAATTCGAGGACGCTGTGTTATTGCCGAGGCGATAATGAGACGGGTTGAATCGACGAGGCGCCGCAGTTCCTCATTAATTAACGATAACTGTTGTAATACGATGCGGTATGTCACTCTCGGCCGCATGCTTACGTTATCTCATCCCGAGGATCCCGTTACGAGCCGGCTGGCTCGTTTCTGACTTAATATGTCTTCGTGTGTACGTGCGTACGATAACCACCGATCGCTTAATGGTGAAATTAATATGCATTTTTCGCAGCCGGGTCTACCCCCTCGAAACTCGTATCTCAACTCGCACCATATGGGAAGCACCGCGATCTGCGATCTATCTTCGTTCCCGACATCACCGCTAAGTGAGATTACGACGTAGTTCACACCGAATCGATCTCAATTTCGTACGAGTTTCGAGATTTAAATAGGCAAATCCGTGTCGAGGAAATACTTGGCGCGCTATCGTAATTGTAGTTTTTAACCAGACTTAATGACGCCGGCCTCAGTTTCTCAGAATCTTTTAAATCACGGCCGTCTCGTATCTGTTTTCCGACTGACTAAAAATAATTGAGATGCCAATAACCGTAAAGCCTTAATTATGCGATTACACGGATAACTTTTTACTCGGCCACTCCTGTCTCAGCAAGAGAGTGAGAGCGAGACGAAGAGATTCGACACTTTCGAGGCACATAATAGCATGCAACTAGCAACGGTTTACTAACCGCTCTAACAGTTTATACCCAACTATTATCTGCATTATGTTCCTCGGCGGGCCGGACGCCGAGTTCATAGTCAGTGCCGATTAAGATAAGTCCGCAATGAATCGTCGAATCATATACATATAATCTATGCGTTCTTTCACGATATATCCGGTATAGCATCGCATTGATTAATTAGTTTATTTTATTGTTAGTAAAAATTGGGCATTAAAGAAATAAAAGTTGAGTTGACGAAATTTTTCATTTTGCAATTGACATTTTTAAACCGACTGATCTCTTATCGTGAAATCTGACAAAGTTCCGCTGATGATCGTGTATTAATTTAATAGATCGCGTACACATGTATGCAACAAAATGCGGTATGCACATGACGAGGGAAACGACCGCGAAGACATGAGGATGAAAGAAGAAAAAAAAAAAAAAAAAAAAAAAAAACAGGCAGACGAGGAGATAAAGAGGACGCGACGAAGGACGGAGGGCGAGAGAAAGGATCGAAAAAATTACCCGACGCGAAATTCTTTGCTACCAATCAGCGCAAAGATAATTAAACGAGAGGAGGATACCCGAAGCAACGGAAGGGGTACGTAAGAAAAAGGGGGAAGGGCGCGAGATAGGATCGAAGGAGGGGCAGGCGTGGCCCTTCTGGAGAATGATGGAAGCACCGGTAACTGGCGGTAAGAGAACGACGATGAGCTTGAATAAAATAAGACGGAGGAGTGGGGCGGAAAACGAGGAAACGTATAATAGCAGGCGATGTTGCACGACATGAGATGACCACCTTCTTTTTCTATAGAACGACGCACAAGTAGCGGTATGACAATTACGTAAATATGACGATGACGATGACGATGATGACGACGACGACGACGACGACGATAATGACGGCGATGAACGTTGCTTAAAGTCTCGCGGGAGACTCACGCACGATTTAATTTGTTCCTCGGCGGGAACATCTGTGGAACGTTCGTCCATCGGCCATCGGCCATCGGCCATCGGCCATCGGCCATCGGCCATCGGCGCGTTGATATCCTTCCCCTCTAAGCGAATGCATTTATTAATGAAATGATGGAACGTAACGAGCGGCGGAAAATTCACGAGTAGGTAGATACTTGGAGGATTAATTAAACGCGGTATGCGGCTTATCAGCCGGTCCATTTGTCACGAAATTAATTAATACGGCTAGTCCGGATAGCGTTAATTAATGCGCACGCGTAGAACGCTGAGATTGCACTCTAGAGAGTGAAACTATTACTCCAAAGTAATAAGTTACAAAGTTGTGCCAGAGAAAGCACTCTAGAGAGTGAAACTATTTTTACAAAACGATAAAGTTGCCATTATTTAAAATAAATACATGCTAGGCAACATTAACATGACCACGTCCAATCGTGAGGATTCGGAAGACCTCTTGAATAAATATTATACATGCTCGTTTATGTAGTTATCGATATCCCAAGCTATACTCGTTAATACCGTAATATTAACTTTTTAACTCAATATTATATAATATTTAATCTTTCTAAATATAAAAATTTATTGTATAAGATTTTTAATTCAGAACTCATATGTGATTAGTATATATTTGAAATTAGTATTATATTGAACGAATATTTTTGTAGAGTTGCAATTATTGGAAATTTAGAATAATATATTAAGAAAATAAAGAAAAAAGATTAAATATTAATAAAAATATATTTTTGATAATATTATGTCATAAATGCCGTTTATAATATTATGACATCTAATCCAATAAATATTGTAACATTATAAATCATATCTCGAATGGATAGAATACAATCATGCGTTTACTTACATTAATAGTAGCGAATAGTTGATATCATTTGACTCACCTGAAACAATAAAATATCATACATTAATTCTAATAATAAGACGTCGTACTAAATATATATAATTTCGTTACTCTTTAACAATTGTAAATTTCTCAATTTATAATTAATACAACAAAATTAATTTACAATTGTAAATTAATAAATTTAGATATTTTTAGAAGAATAATATATCAATTACTTTGCTAAGTATATGTCGCTAAAAAAATCATTATTTAATGTCAAAAGTTACTAAAAAAAATGGAATAAATACTGCTGCAAGGTTGAGTTTCATTCGGCATTGAAAAAATACCCATGACATTTTTTTATCATTCACAAATTTCCATTACTAATACTCTGCGATGAATTCTCTTTCTATGAGCCTTCTTTAACAATCTCAATTCTAGCTTTCCCTTCCTTTTATTCCCTTTTATTCATCATTCACCTTATCTCCAGTGTGTAATAAGAAAATAAAAGCAAATCGATGCAAATTCATCCGACGCCGAACGGAAATATCGCCTCGTTGGCAACACTCGGCGGAAAGAAAACAAGAAAAGATTGTCTCTTTCGCGGAGATTCAAAGCGGTTAATTGAAATTAACCGACAAGAGAACGTTCTCCTGAAAACACATTGTTTCTCTGCATTTCTCTCAATGGGAATAAATTGTTTTTTTGCCGAAATTTGAAGGGGATTGAAATAAATTCTCATACGGTATACGATATATTTGCCACTACGACACGATCGAGTATACGAACCAAGGAAGAAATGGAGTTTGTTTCACGAGTGTGATCGAGTAAACGTGAGATCGCAACGAAGGTTGAAAGGTCGTTTCATGTTTCCATATACGAGATCCGTGCGGGCCTCACGAAGGCTGTAGCCTTTACCATTTCAGCAAAGCGGCCTCTGTCTTTTCTGTCCAAACACGTCTAAAAGCCCAAATATTTGAAGTTATCCTGACTCCTGTAAACATGGCGAATGCCGACCGTACGCCGACTGCGCCGAGTATTCCAATACTTTTCGGCGCAGCCGAAAGTATCGATCCGATTCTTTTTGTCTGTCATTGTGTTCGTTTGATGGTCAATCCGAGCTGCCTTCCTGCATTCCTGTCGATTTACGCGACACCAAGCAACTCGCAAACGTAGCGCAATGCAACGCAATACGGGACTGATTGACATTCGGGCAACGTGCATATGTCTCGATAAATAACGCGGTTTCTTCGTCTGTGGATTTAGGCGGTAAACGTGAACGAACTCGATTGTCGTGGCCGAAAGATCCTCTCGGCACCGTCTACAAAGCCATTTACGGCCTTTATAGTATTTACTCGGTTAACGAGCACCGGCCAAAGAGTTTGTTAATATTAGCATACGGCAAAGAGAGTTCGAAGAAGGCGAATCGAAGCGCGTGTGGTTTGTGGCACGGATTAAAACTTACAATAATAATAATTACTCATTATCTAATAATCATACAAATCACAACTTAGCGAAAAATCTATACGTGTTTACGTGTATACGCAAAAATTTATCCTTTTTTCTAGCAAACGTTAAACATTATTTGCTAGTAAAAAAAAAAAAAGCACGATTCGGCTAATTTGTATAATCGGAAATCAAATTCAGCGCGTCTCTCAAACAGTCAAGTACAATCGACATGGCGCCGATTCTAATTAAAAATCGCGACGAGCAAAAAACGTCGATGTGCCTCCGTCGTGAAAATAATTAATTTAAATGAAAGAAGCAAATTTGACCAAGCGTCTTGATCGCCGGCGAAAATGTCGGGGTCGCGTTATACGACGTTCTAATCTCAGATTAAATCTAACAATAAATGCCTGGTTGGGACCCGGGACCCGGGACCCGGGACCCGGGACCCGGGACCCGGGACCCGGGACGCGATTTCGCAACGGTGTCGTCGTCAAGCGTATAGATATTCCGACTTGGCGCACTCGCGCTTTTACGACTTGACTGCTTTTACGATCGACCTACGCTGGTTCACCCGCGCATGAACAAAGAAACGACGAGATTAGCGTGATAGCCGTGATGAAGAAAATAGAGAAAAGCCGCAACGCGATATCAGACGCCACCGGAGATGACGGAGATTTAATTAATAGCGTTTAGCGTTACTGGACTTTTAGTGCATTTAGCGTGTATATCGTAGATTCGGTACGTGTAATGACCGCCATCGGGGACCGATATAAAGCCGATGCAACGGCCGAGGAACTTCTTTCACGGCAACGTAGTGCCTCTGCCTGAAACCGAGGTAACACCTGGTCGCTAACTGCCTCGGCTGTTTTCACCTTTGCTTCCTCGCGCCTACACGCCAACCACGCGAGCCTCTTTCTCTCTCGGAAGCGGCATCATCTCTCCGTTCTTCTAATTTACGCTCGCATCGAGGATCCATAAAAACGGGTAGTGCCGGTATGCGCGGCGGCGGTGCGAACGTGAAATGCCGCGGCGAAACCGAAGAAGACACGAAAGTGCGTCCGTTAATGCGGCAATATCCGCGAAGATAAGAGGGTTCGCCGGCGATTTACCTAGCGGAAAATCCCAAAAGAATGATAAATCGTAAATTCCAGAAATGTGAGAAACGCGCCCTAATGCTTTCCCGCTCCGTCTTTAAGTCAATGTCTCTTCGGAAGAGAAAGTCGGCCATCTAATTTAATGATACGCCATACGCCGCATGTTAGACCTACATTACCGTTAATAGCAAAAAATAATGATAATAATATACACATTTCATAGATAAGTGACACAATAAGGATAGATGTTGGAAGCTCGCATTGAATTTACTCTTACATTGAAATAATTCGAATAATTTAATTTAATTTAATTTAATTTCCTGCGGCAATCAAGTAGCTCATTATCATTAATTTGTCACAATGATGACAAACTTTGAGACTTTATCGCGCGTTACCGTCAAAGCGCAAAGAAACGCGCGAAGCTAAGGACGCACGGAAAAGGATAGAAATAATGAAGCATCGGTATTTTAACGAGCGCGAACGAACAAACTAAAAGTAAATTGTAATTTATCGATGGTGAAGGTGAGCGGATGTAAGACGATTTGTACGAACGGACGCCGGTGTTTTCGAGAGATTTCCGTCGCGATCGGATATATATATATATATATATATATATCGCCGCGATGCTGTTCAAGTTTCGTTCGAGTTAATCTCGAGAGGATGGCCTCATCCATCGCGGGTCGTTTGTCGGTAATTATGTTAAGGCGACACTTCTTTACTTCGGTAAGTCAACGGCCACGAGATAAGCCGGCACGAAATTGAAATATCCCGGCACTCTTCGGCCGCCCCCCTTATCTCTGGAATTCCACGTTTCACCGTAAGTGAGTCGTTCCATTGAACGCCCCACGCGGACCGATCTCTCACCTTTCTCTTTTATTTCAACCTGCGTCCGAATGTCCGCTCTCTGTCATGACGTGTGCTTCCATTTCGTAGTCATCGACTTTGCGAAAAATTGAAAAAAAAGGATGTAAATAATGTGAGCGAGCAAATGCATTGCGTTTCAGAGAAAACTGAGTCGCTCTTTCTTTAATAAATTACTTTTACATCTAAAAGTAAAATCTCATTATTAAGATGCCGCGTATTTTATCAAACAAATAAGTATCCCCACAACGAAAAAAAAAAAAAAAAAAAAAAAAAAAATACACACACAAATACGAGACGTCCGCGAGATCGAGTAAGCGACGAAAACAATAACTAGTTCAGAGCTCGGTCGAAACCATAGGCTATTAAAGCCCCATATCGTTCGGCAGTTTACGAGCAATTTGACGGAGAAAGAATCACGTTCGTTGGACCCTCTCCTCTCTTTTGTGCGACATTCCTGGCGTTCTGCCAGCGCCGAACGTGTCAGCGAAATCTGAAAGCAGCCGTAAAAACTCGCGTAAAGATTCAGCGTACGCGGCGATGCGGCAAACGAGTATAACAACCCCCTCTTTAATCGATTCGCGGTTCGTGCTCTTTGCGCTCATGTTGAGCGTCCGAATTCCGGGCCTTCTTATCTCTCATTGTTAGTATCAGTTCTTCTCATTTTTGACATAACTTTGTACTCACAGGGTCCCGCCGCTTTGTGTGCTGCCGTTCTTTCTTCGGATTATCGCACAAACGCCACGACGATTGACTATCTCGGCGGAGAATCGGAAAGTACCATGACTACGCCATATGCGATATCTCGCAATTTCATCGAAACGAACGTCGACGCATCCGGAAAATTGGAAATAGTTGCACAGGCAACGTAATAGCGTTTTTTTTTTTTAATATTCTCGATGAACGGTAAAATGTTTGTCCGTACAAATCCTACATCCATTCACCTTCTCATTATCGATAAATTACAATATACTTTTTTTAATTTGTTCGCTTGCGTTTGTTAAAATATCAACGTTTGATTATTTCTATACTTTTCCAAGTTCTTAGCTTTGCATGTTTACTTGCTTCGATGACAGCGCACGATTATTAATTAAAGTCTCGAGATTGGTAAAAATCAATTTTGTGCATTTTTAATATGTCGGTATATGTATATTAGTTATTTATATGCTTCCCATGTAAATAACTCAATGCATGAAAATTATAGAAAATATATGCGAAAAATACATTCTTTTAAATTTTTATTGTATATTTTTTAAATAATTTTTATTATATTATTAATATTTTTTAATCTTGTATTCATAAAATAACGTTATTTACCATTACTCAATCGTAATTGATACCTAATCTAACTTTTACTCGTCACATATCGATTAAATAGAATACATTTAATTAAGTCGTCCGATCGATACCTAATCTAACTTAATTCGTTACATATGGATTAAATATAATATATTTAATTAATTATAGACTCTCATTAGTCGTAATCTCACTGTTTTTTTTTTTTCTTTACTAGGTAAAACTATTTATTTAATCTACCTAGAACTATTAAATTTAATATTAATAATTAATTAATAACAGTTTTCACAAAATGAAATCCAGCTTCATACACCCAAATGGAATTGCGTGAAATATGCTACGCGATCATCGCGACAAAAAAAAATTAATTCCACGAAAACGTAGTAAATTACCTTATTATTGAAAACCTGATGTCATCCCAAGTTTTATCCTAATCCTCTGTATCGATGTATTTTCGAAAGCACAAAACACTCACAAAACACTTGCACTTAAATGACCATGAGTACACTAATTAATCACTTATGACGATCGCGCGACATTTTGCGCGACACTCCCGATAATAATTTCGCACTCCTCGGCCCGAACTTTGTTTTATTTACGACATAGAATAATGCGAAAAAAATAATAGTATTCATCGCGCGAGCAATCGGCAAATTATATAACTTAAATATTTTCGGATATTACATTATACAGATATACGTGGCGATATTTTCTCGCTTGATTGTCGCTACACGAATAATAAAATTACACGTACAACGCGTTATATATAATACACGATACAAAAACTCGGTGCATTCTTTTGCGCGGATTAATAAATAATACCCTGAAACGATTGTCTGTCTATCAACTCGGCATTCCCGACACTCGTTCGAAATCCGTCATTTGCAACGCGATAAATTATCTCAGTTTTGTCGTTTACGAATATCGAAAGACGTAAATCACGATCGCGGAGACTAATAATAATAAAGAAATAATCGCCCGTTATTATGTTTGGCACTCCCAACGATACAAGACGCGAGAATCAGAGGATCAACATCGCCGGCAGTAATCGCTCCGATTAAATAATCCCGGTGACACTGTAGCACAGCAGCTATTTCTCTCCATAGGCTGTCTCAGTCGGTTTCCGTGCGATGTTACGCGGTAACACGACTTGTCGCATGCATCGCCAGCAGTCGTCCCTCAGATACCGTCCCTCGTAGCGCCGCGAGCCGCGACACGGCAGCCTTATCCCCTAGGCTATATAGGCTGTCTTGGTTGTTGGTGGTACGCGGCATTAACGCGCGATATTGCCGCGCGATGGCGCGACTTGTTCCGTGCAGCGCCCGTCCACCCGTCCACCCGTCCACCCGTCCACCCGTCCACCGATTTCGAATCACCCGCGATCCGCGACATTTTCTTCCTTATACGCTTCACGCTACGGGGACCCGCACTCAATGCACCATCTAGTTCGATCAAATCAATATACTCTTGTATATGGATTAATAAATAATATGTTGAGACGATCGTCCTACTCTCAGTACTCCCGACACTCGTTCGTCTTTCAAAACTCCGGCAGTCTCGGCGATCGAAATCCGCCATTTGCAATAAAGCAAGCGATAAATTATCTCGGAGCCGTCTATCGACAGACTAAAGTAAATTGTGATCGCGGAGACTGAATAAACGTACTGAGATAATGGCCCGTTATTCGATTCGGCACTCCCGACTCCCGATACTTGTTCACCCGCGAAATTCTCCCTTCCGACCGATTTAAGACGCGCGAAGCAGAGGATCAACATCGCCCGGCAGTGATCCCTCTGATACTGACCTCCCCTCTACGGGATATTGGACTTGGTATTACTGCGCGCATTAAGCCTTGTCTAAAGTAAGTCGATGACGTAGAAGCCCCAACCAATCACGATTGAATTTAGAAAAGAATAATCGAATGTAATTGGTTAAACTTCTTAGGACCATCGACATATTGTAGACAAGGCTTTGCGTAATTAGACGACTGTACGAGCTGATGTTCGTCGACAAATTCCGAGAATCGGCTCCGATGTTTTTTTCCCGGAATACGCTTTGCGCTGTGCAGACATGTTACTGCTCCGTATTCCTTGCTCCGCGACGAAATAATATGATAAAAATTTCTACATGGAAAAAATATTTAAGTAAAAATTAGAATAATTATAGAATAATTATTATCGTGGAATATATTAATTGTACATATATATAAAAGAAATAGCAGGATGATTTTATTCAATATTATATTTAATAATATTATACATATACGTATATTATATTTTAAAGAAATATTGCAATTATTCAAATATCTTTAAATATCAAACTATTGCGTAATCGTTTATAAACGATAAAAAAATACATAATTTATAATTTTTATACATATATGCACAATTAATTTTTTATAGATGAACAGAAAATATCTCGTGGAGCACACACTCGATACATTATCTAGTTTAATAGTCTATTGTAAATTATTAGATGTAGTAGTAGTGATAATTATAAATCGACTCTGGTAGCATACGGAGGAAGTGGCTCTTTCTGGTATCACTGCGTGTGCGTGATAGCCGCGTGTAGCTCTCGTCGACGAATTCTGAGAATCGTCTCCGATGTTTTTTTCCCGGAATACGCTTTGCGCTGTACATACATGTTACTGCTCCGTATTCCTTGCTCCGCGACGAAATAATATGATAAAAATTTCTACATGGAAAAAATATTTAAGTAAAAATTAGAATAATTATAGAATAATTATCGTGGGATATATTAATTGTACATATATATAAAAGAAATAGCAGGATGATTTTATTCAATAATATTATATACGTATATTATATTTTAAAGAAATATTGCAATTATTCAAATATCTTTAAATATCAAACAATTGCATAATCGTTTACAAATAATAAAACAAATATATAATTTGTAATTTTTATATATACATATATGCACAATTAATTTTTTATAGATGAACAGAAAATATCTCGTGGAGCACACATTCGATATATTATCTAGTTTAATAGTCTGATGTAAATTATTAGATATAGTGTAGTAATAATTATAAATCGACTCTGGTAGCATACGGAGGAAGTGGCTCTTTCTGACATCACTGCGTGTGTGTGTGTGTGTGTGTGTGTGATAGGCGTGTGTAGCTCTGGTCGACGAATTCTGAGAATCGTCTCTGTTTTTCCCCGTAATACACGCTTCGCGCTGTACATGTTACCGCTCTATATTTTTTCTTCCGCGACGAAATAATATGATAAAAATTTTTACATGGAGAAAATATTATAGTAAAAATTAGAATATATAATCTATTGTAATCATAGAATATACTGCTTAATGTATAAATATATTGTATATTATATACAAAATATACGCGCTTAATATTTTTATTCAATAATATATATGAATATTACATACGAGTATTATGTTTTATGAAGAACTATTGCAATTTCAAATTTTAATGCAAACAACTCGACAAATAAATATACAATCGTTAACAAATAATTTATCATCTGTATAGTATGTACATGTGCACAATTAATTATTATAGACAATTTATTATAGACGAAACACGAACGTCTCACCTCGGTATTTATATATTATTATTTCTATACATTTCCAAGTTCTTAGCTTTGCACGTTTACGCTTCGATGGCAGCGCACGATTATTAATTAAAGTCTCGAGATTGGTAAAAATCAATTTTGTGCATTTTTAATATGTCGGTATATGTATATTAGTTATTTATATGCTTCCCATGTAAATAACTCAATGCATGAAAATTATAGAAAATATATGCGAAAAATACATTTTTAAAAATTTGCATTGTATATTTTTAAAATAATTTTTATTATATTATTAATATTTTTTAATCTTGTATTCATAAAATAACGTTATTTACCATTACTCAATCGTAATTGATACCTAATCTAACTTTTACTCGTCACATATGGATTAAATATAATATATTTAATTAATTATAGACTCTCATCAGTCGTAATCTCACTGTTTTTTTTCTTTAACCCATTTCTACTTCTATCCTTTGATTATCGATGATCAATAATTCATTGTACATGCAACTGAATCAGTCTATTGGATAATCAATTATCACTACTCACAAAAAAATCGCGATACGTACTTAAAATTCGACAATCGCGATTAATCACTCGATGTACTATTTAGTTCGACAGACCGATGTAAATCGTTAAACACAATAGATGTGACTGTGTTTTTATCGACAATATTTTATTTTATATATATGTAACCTCGAGGTAATATTTATTTTTATATGGAAATGAGAGACATGTATATAAGATAAGGAATCTTGAAAAAAAATCATGATGAATATTATTAAAATATATTGAAATATTGCGAGCGATTTTTTCACGATGATTTGAAAACTGTTGATTTTGCACATTCTTTCCGTGTCGAAAATATATATGTACATATATAAAAGTAAAATGCTAAAAGTGTAATGTTTAATGGCGTATTGTTTAAATTTCTTATGGTAAATTGAATGTTTTTTCATGAGTTATCCACACGAATAAATCTTTTTTGTGAAATTTTGAGACATAAATTGATGGAATGACAAACATGCATGACTGATGCGTGATAGTTGGTAATTTTTAGTAGCAGAGAGTAAAATTTTTAATGTAAGAGAGAGTAATATAGATATTTATATTTTTAATATGTACTTGTATAATCTTTCAATACAAACATATCTTTCGCACACACACACACATACACACACACACACACACACACACACACACACACACACACACACACACAAATCTTTCGTTATCCTCTTTCTTACATAATACATAAATTTTTATTTATGAAGTATTTTTTTTTTCAAGCGCTAATTAGTATGCACCATGTAGTAACATTGTAACATCGCACGATTCTGATAATTATAATGACCGACATGACATCGGGACCCGAGTTCATAACATCGCGTGAGAAATCGCACGCGGTGACTTCATAAAAATAATCCTATTTAATAAGGAACTGGCTTTTGATCATTTGAAACGAGCGCCGGGGCACCGCGCGCGATACGTTTCCTTAACACGCAAGCAACAATAAATCAGCAATAAAATGTTGCGAAGTATCACCCCAGAGAGAATAACTAATTGCGACCCGGCAATAATAATTACTCGCAGTACGTGAGTTATTACCGCGCGTTATTCCGATTATATACGGCGAATTATAACCGACCGGGCAATACTTATCGCGACTGCCGGAATAATGTTGTACTTATTTAGTAACACTCGGTTACAGATTAACGCGCCCGGGATAATCCATTATTTATGCGAGATATGTCAGCGACACGTTTACAATTTTGACGCGGGAGGTTCAATTAACTTCCCGGTTGCGTTAATGCGCCAGTTGCTTTTTTTTTTTCTGTCATCCTCCGAGAGCGTTCGATCTTGATTACAAGTTTGCCCGCAGGTCCGCTTTGTCAATCGGTACGGACATCTTTATTACGTATATTGTATGGACGCTATATACGTATAAATACTTTATCTAACATGCATCGATGTCCCAATATATTTTTCTTCTTCACCGACTCGACGACAACTTTTTTATTTCGCTTTTTCGTATGTGTGTACATATATATTTAAAGTTATTCTTTAAAAATTTTAGCAACTTAGCAATTTTATTTTCACTTCAACGTTCTTTTCTTGGTACTTGTCATCGCGAGGTGTAAAACGAAAATGCATTTTAATTTTTCAATATCGACGTTATCTCGGATGAGAGATACGACGACAATGAGACAGAGTGAAAAGGAGGAGAGAGAGAGAGAGAGAGAGAGAGAGAGAGAGAGGGAAGGAGAAAATCCCTTGGGAGGAGACAGTGCAGCGCGGCTCCTCGACCGCATTATGCGTACGAATGCAAATTCCCGTTCGCTTCGCTGCGGGCAGGCATTTATTTGTCACGCACTCGCAGTCGTATACAGCCGTATACAGCCGCGGACAGTATGGAACATACGCGATTCGCCCATTCGCCGTCTCCGTGCGTCGTCGTGCCTCACTCACAATCCCTCTTCCTCCTTGGCCACCTCCGCGTCGCGTCGCGTCGCGTTGGCCCTCTCTCTCTCTCTCTCTCTCTCTCCTCTCTTCTCACTCCTCCGTCCCTTTTCTCGCTTTCTCCCTATTCCCTCGCTTCCTTCTGCCTCGAATTTCCGAGCGACCTAGGCGACCGTGTACCCTGCCACAATTATCTGCCACCGTCATCTCGCGCGGGTACTTTTGTTCACGGATTGCATTGCCGCCGTCGCCGCTTGCTGCTGTCGCTTGTACTTTTCTATTAATTATGCAGCCGTACGCGAGCAGTGCCCTAACGATCTGACAGCAAACTACGGCGATTCGTGAGCCCGCACCGTGTTGTCCTCTCTGCCTCTTTCTTCCTCGAGAGAGGGATGCTTTCTTTCTTTCCTTCTTCTCTCTCTCTCTCTCTCTCTCTCTCTCTCTCTCTCTCTCTCTCTCTCTCTCTCTCTATCTATCTATCTATCTATCTATCTTTGTAGAGAGATGGCGAAATACTCGTGAATACGCGAATCTCAAGAGAATGCGCGTAATTTACAAACGGTAAGTTTATTGTTACATGCGGAATCACGTACGTGCGTGATCTCGCGATTTATGCTCGCGATTTTTATACACGCAGTTACAATTTTGCTTAATAACAAAACTTTGCAATATTAATTCAATAATATAGAATTAAAAAACATATTTTTTTACGATTGATACATTTTTTTAAAATAATCGTGAAAAAATTTCCAAATTTTTTTTATGAAAAATTTACAAACTTTCAAAGAGAAAGTGTCTTTAATTTTTCTCGTAGCATACAATTTTATTCGAATAATAATCTATACACACAAAATCTTTCTCGCATACACATGCAAGAATTTTGATAAGAATCTCGTTAATTTCGACATGTCAATTATTATGCTCGTCGCCGCAGGCCGCAGGCCGCAAGTGGCATAGCGGCAGTGAGGATAACGGCCAGCGTACGTACACACACACACACACACACACACGCAACGCCGAGAAACGCATTAGCGCGTAATCGCGTCCTAAGCAAAGCCGACACGTAGTCGTTGTACATCAGCGGGCTAGTGACATGCGCATGAGTTAAGCGCAGGGCACGGCCGGCACAAACTTACAATGAGTTACGGCCGCGCCACTCGCACGTTCAGAATGCGCGGATGCGCGTGATCGTACTACTCGCCGAGTACGCTCAGATTTCGATGCATTTTGCATAATTCCGAAACGACGTGCAAGATAAATGTCGCGAGATGCCGCGCAAGACGGAGAGATGCAGAGGCTGTTAAGCTGCTCGCGTGTATACATGCATCCTTCAGCATGTGCATCGAAATAATATAAATATAATATTATAACGCTACAACAATAATGGAATATTAACATCTCACGGAGAATGTATATATTTATCACTAAATTTTTGAAATACCATACGTTTCACATATATCTGAAATAATTCATTTCAATTTTTCTAGACAATTTTTTGAAGATGGTTATTTTATCGAATTATTAATTGATATAAAATTTTATATTGATAATAGGCAATGCACACACTGTTATATTATAACGTGTCTCATTTATTAAAAATATATTTCAAACTATTCTTATTATTTTTAATTGATCGAGATCATAAAATTATTAATTTATTACATATAATGAACGAAATGTACACAATTATCATTATAAGAAGAGCTTTTATGCTCCGTATATTTCACGATATCATGTTTTTAATCACTTTTATAAATATTGCATCTTGATCTCGCATATAAACTCACAGATTTACAGTTTGATTAAATGTCTTTTTCACTTTTCTTAGCTTCGCAGATCTTTTACTTGGACCCGCCAATTAGCATTCCGGTGGTTGATGAGACCATTTCGTTCGCAATAACGAAACATTAAGAATCTACAAGTGGTGATATTAATTAAGAAATAACTTGAACGTTGAAAAAGAATCAATCTGCAGTCAAAAATCTTTTCCGAAGATTGATCAAATATTGGCATATAAATGCAATGTTTTTGACCTAGACTCTGAGAAAATGTGTACTTGTCGAAAACATCGACAAGTACTGATATAATTTTAATTTTAATCCTTTTCACTCGTAATGATAAAAACGTGATTATATTGTATTATTTTATATGTGTATAAAAATAAACGGCAAAGAGATACGACCTGCGAATTCGTGAATTTGCGAATTCGCGAATTCGCGAATTCCGGTTTGGATGATCGAGAGGCTGCGTGTTCGCTCGTCGTGTGGAGCGAACCATACATAACATGATAGCCAGGTTCTGAGGAAACGTCTCTCACGCGTCTTGTTTTTTCCGGCTATCAAGCGAGTTCAGTACATACGCGGAGATGGATTTCTTTAGGCAGTATTTTTGTCTTTTTACGCGAAGCTGTAATAAAGATATCCAGGAAGTCAGTCGCTTCGTTATCTTTCTGCAGGTACAGTTACAGACTCGAGATTTGTAGTAACGGTTGCCGCGATAATGCTGATAATAATGACATCCGCGATGCGTGTGCGCGCGCGATGCGTTATACACGAATCTCGTATGCAATTAAGTTTTACATTTGCAGTATGATTTTTCTATCAAGGAGATGGAACAATATAATTAAGAATTAACGCGTTTACGTAAAACACGTTACAAATTCAATATCGGCACAACGGTTAACAATGTAACGATAAATCACGGTAGCACATTGGATTAAAGGCCTCGGAATTCTTATTATCACGTGCTCCCATTTGACCTTCATCCATCGTAATCGCGGGGCACGCACGTCGACGCGGTACGATACCTCAACGGGTGCCCCGGGACAGAAATTAGGGCTAAATAAGTAGCGGCTACTAGGAAGGCCGCGTTCCCTTAGCGAGAGCATGCAATTCATGAACACGACGAGCTCGAGGAGGGACTCGCGGAAGGAGTATGAGGCCCTTGGACGTGCGGCGGCGGCCGCGAACGTTGCGCCCAGCGGGCCCGATGCGAGATTAGGGCATCCTTCAACGACGTATCGCCAGATACGTCCCCCTGATGACGGCGCGTGTTACGCGCGACACCGGCATTGCATGTCGGATCGCAATATCTGTCGCTTCGTATTTTACAACCGTAAAAGATGAATATTGTAAAAATGTAATCGGTTTAATTATATCATTAGCAATGTTTTAATTAACCGATTGTTGGTTGAAAAAAATCGATGGCACTTGTGATGGCAATAAGACGCGAGAAATAAAAAGGAGTTTAAATTAAAATCTAAACTTGCAGAAGAATTGTATACGTCGTAAGTCGTAATATATCTGCTTCGGCTTATTTCGCGCGAATATTTGGATATCGGTGAACAAGCACGGGTCTGATCGAGAGGTATAACGACGACGGGGATATAGAAGGGCGGAGGGGTGGAGGGAAGAGCCCCGAGGGCGCGGGAGCGAGAGAGCGGAAGCCGCGCGCCCCCGGCCGACAAAATGATCAAAAGGCAAATTTCATACATTATTTTCACTTTAATGCTACCGTATCGCAATTTATGGGAGGGCCGGGATTTATGCGGACGCGTATACGCACCACGGGGCCTAATCTTGAGAGAGCGGGCCCCACCGCGTAACCGGCACAAACCGCCCTGTCCGCTTCCCGTCCATCCATCCGGCCCCGTTTACTCGCGGGGGCCCGAGCGAGAGCACGTGCGCACCGCCACGTCGGGCCGGGCCGGAATCGGGGGGGCCCGGGGATCGTAAAGAACTTTGTATTAAAACGTTGTACGTCCGGGACCGTTTATGTCAACAACCTCTGAGTTGTGTGCGGAACGCCTCACGCCGCGCGCGATGTGGGCCTCTACTCACTCTCGTTGCAGCACACGGGGCCCCCGGGGCAATTCTCGACAGGGAGGGTGCTGTCGGATCGTTCTCTCGTATAGCGCCCCGTTCACCGCCACCGTCGCCGCCGCCACCGCGCGGCTACCTCGATCGTGATCTCTCGTGAATCGGTAGCGGCAGCGATCTCTACAGATGCGGGGCCCTCAAGAGCCTGTGCGGTCGATTTGGAACCCGTTACCCCCGGCCCGGCAGCGTCATCTCATAATCCGCTGGGAACTGAAAACGCGCTCGTCTCGCGTTTCCTCACCGATCGCAAAGACCCGATTTTAACGGCGTCAATCTCGTCAATCACGTGCGATGGATTTTTTTTTTTTTTTAATAACAATAGCAACTCTGGATAATTATACGTGCTCAAGACTGCACGATGTAAGCTTTTTAAACAGTAAAACAAATGATTCAAACGGAGCGCAGTAATTCGGTACTTGAAGCAAAAGCTTAAAAACGTATCTCTTTCGGCGAAACATCATGTTATATTTCTGTTTATAGACCTTAAACATAAACTGTCAGTGATATACAAAAAATAAGAAAGAAAGATAGTTGAACCAATTTTGCGTCAGAAAATTCTGAAACCGCGAAGTAAAGTAGTACGCTCTCTTGGCTCTTTATGATTTCAAAAAACTGTTTGGGCCAGAAATTACCTCGTATATAACTTGTACTTATGTTTATGCGCGCGTTCCACGTATCCCTTAATACGTCCAACGAAATTATCGAGCACGAGTTTCGCAGGCAGGTCCCTAAAGTACAGCTACGATCGTTAAAAGGAAACACCTCTCCGAGAGCGCCGAATCGAGTCGCTATGGCGGCTGTTCATGGGTTCGGTCGTCCGGGTCATTACATCGGCCGATAATTAATGATGACCGCGGCATCCGCGCAAGCAGAAGATCGGAACAAGGCGGTTAGGGAACGAGAAAGGGAGCGAAAGGAAGAAAGAAAGAAACGCGAGCGGAAGAGGCCCGGCGGCAGCAGCAACAGCAGCAACAGCAGCAGCAGCAGCAGCAACTACGGTCATTCAAATAATATGCAAGCTCATAATTAATTTACCGTCACCTGAGAAATGTGGTAGGGAGAAGGCGTAATTAAGAAATGCTAGCCATGTCGGCAGCAAAAGTACAATGATGCTGAGGAAGAAAAAGAAAATAATAAAAAAGAGTAGAGCGAGAAACGTGTCGTTGTTGCAATTTCGCGCGAAGAAGCAACGTCTATTGCCGCGCGTTCGAAGCATAAAGCATCGCGGGAAATTGATGAGCACCCCGAAACGTTAAAAACTTGCCGAAGATCGGCGATCGGGACCCGGGACCCGGGACCCGGGACCCGGGACCCGGGACCCGGGACCGCGCTATTATTGGCAATCGATCGGCGCTGATGGACAGGTATCGAGGTTCTTTCCCGCTGCGCTCGCTTCTCTGCCTTTTTTTTATCCCTCTGCAGATGACGTGGAAGAACGTTGAAGAAGATGAAGAAGAAGAAGCGAAGAAGAATGAAGAGAGGAAAAAGGAGCTGCGTGAGAAGGAGGAAGAGAAGGAGAAGAGGTAGCCAAGAAGAAAGTCTTAACCACGCTCCCTCAGAATATGGTCGCAATTACTGCAGGAGATTAATGAGCCGATGCTCGCGCGATGCGAGTCTGCTCTACGAAGAGTCCTCCTCCTCGTCCTTACCATCCTCACCTCATGGAGAGAGAAGACGACTAATTCATTCCGCAAGACAGGCAACTCAAGCGTCTATTCTTCTTTTCTCTTGTTGTTAAGCGAGCGAGAAAGTCAGTAATTATAACGAGAGGTTTAGCACTAAGTCCCTTAATGTCATCGTTGCCCAATTATCTTGCCACTTTCGTGGAAGCGTTCGACATCGTTAATCACCGAGACGTTCAACACGTGCTTTAATATTGCTACGTGATGAAGATTTTAATATAATAATGCAACCCCAGATCCAAGGCGCGCACGATGCCCGTCAAACATTGCTATTGTTAATATAAAACAGGTTAAATAACTTAATTATTGTTTATATTTAGATGTCGAGCCGATTTTAGTCAAGCATTAAAAATCAGAAAATTACCTTTCCTAACCAGAAGAAAAATAATCATTGATTATATCGATGGCGTGATACAACGAGAGTCAACTAACGAGCGAACGTAAGCGGTTGACGTAATATTTCCTCTTCGCCGATACAGTCTATCTTACCGAAGGGTTTTTCTTTGCCTCTGACCCTTCTAATTAGCCATCGTGTACCGCGCGCTGCGGATATCACAGACTATGAGGTAGGAAACCGGCCTCATGCGTGAGATGCTTAATATCGTGCTAGATGGGAGATCGAGATCGCCGAGCAATATTAATAATCTGTCGTTAGTCACTCCCTTTCATTAGTAAACGCACCGGACAGAGCTCGTTTTGGAAGCTGGGCCGCTCAACCATCTAATTACCTCACCTCTACGCAACCTAGAGGCAGACTCGCCTAGAAGAGAAACCGACTGTGACAAACGTACCGAGGAATCGTTCCTTTGTTCAGCCCTTAAAAAGAAATGGCCGCACAAAGGGATTTCGTCAAAGCATCGAGAACCCGTGAAAAATCGAGCGTATAAGACTAGGATAAATCAATTTGGTTAGGTAACACATCACCATGGGGTCCATGCAAATATTGCTCCACCTTGTGCAAAAACAGAAACTCTGTTTTGATAAACGTCTATTTTAAATTGAATTAGTATACATTTTAATTCATATATAAATTAATTGTCATAAAATTATATAATTTCATATTCAAATTATTTTGTGTGTGTGTGTGTGTGTGTGTGTGTGTTTAGATTTACAAATATAATAATATATGTAATAAACGTGGATAATAGAGCGTTAAGGAGATTGCGAGAAGAAATTACAAACTTACGCCAGGCAACAGGTTTCTCGTACGAATATTTAAATCCGCGGTAAGGGGAAGCTTTTATGGCGCCGGCGTAATTTTAGTATTCTCAGGCAACAGATGTTTCTTGTTTCATTCTACGTTTAACGTTTGCCCGGAATCTTACGGCGGAAAGAAGAGGCACGGAAGAGAAAGAGGTAAGCAGCCCCCGCGGGCTTTAACTTAAAAGAGAGCTAATCCTAACTTGCCGGCGCGGCGCATCCTCGTTGCGTGCGTATATACAGCCGATCGTATACACACTATACACGTACGCCGGCAAACACGCGGTGCGTACGTCGCGTGCACGCGTGCGCGCTCTTATCGTCGGAGGACAAACGCGCAACAGCATTACGTCACTGTATCATACGTGTAACAGGATGACACGAACAAAAAGGCAGAATCGACCATTATCGTATGTTAAACAGTTCCTGGTTCCTCTCGTCGCTAGTCGTCGCTGCCGCTGCGGAACAACAGTTGCATGTATGTATAAGAATCGCATTCCCAGCACAACGGAGAAAAAAAAAAAAAAAAAGAGAGATAGATAGCTGGATAGAGAGAAAAGGGACGAAGGGAGAAAGGGAGGAAGGAGCTAGAACCGTTGCGGCATCTCTCCCTTTCTTTTCCTTTTGTGTATTGCTCTATCTTTCTTGCTCTACCCCCCCCCCCCCACACACATATATTTGATTCTCTCTTTTTCTTTTTCTCGTTCCCTCTGTCTCTCTTGCTGAAACCTCGCCCGAAAAAAGCTATTAACCGATATCCATCTGAGGTCATACCTCCGTTCGCGCTTACGCATACAGACGTACGGGCAACGCACAAATGCACGCATACACGCATACACGCATACACGGTTGGTGAATGTTTCTTGCCGACGCGACGCGCGTTCCACGCTACGGTCCCGAGTCTGCGAAGCGTTTTGGGCGCTATCGCGCAATGCGGAATGGGTAATGCATCCTGTCCAAGCCTCGGGGCGCCAAATGAATTACAATATTTCATTCTCACGCCCGTACGTACCCACCGACAGGGCATATTGGCGGGGCCTAATTGCATTTAACTCATTATTGGTTCAATCGTGCAACGTGAACGCGGGCCGAGGGACACGTTCTCGCCGTTACACGATCGCGTTTCTTTCTCCTTCTCCTTCTCCTTCTCCTTTTCCTTCTTGTCCTTTTTCTTTTTCTTCCATCGATCCCCGGCAGTCCACTCTCAGTGACTCCTCTGCCCTTTCGCGCGCTGAACCCCCCCTCCTCTTACCCCTTCGATTCACACAGACGGTGCCTCGTTGTCGAGATTATTATTGCTTTGTTTTTCTCTTTGCGACGACGCGATCGTTTGACGTTAATGCAGCCACCGATCCTGCGAGGCTGGCCGCTGGCCGCTGGCCGCTGGCCGCTGGCCGCTGGCCGCTGGCCGCTGGCCGCTGGCCGCCGGCCTCGAGAAGTTCTGGGTAGTCGACCGGTTAGGTTGTTCACCGCACGTAGGACATATTGCTACCGAAACGAACGACCGCTGATAAGCGATCACCACCGCGAATGACGAATGAGAGAGTCCCTCCGCATAATTGCGACTCCTCGCGTACTTTGCAGATAAAGCACACTGCTCGTTGCAGATTGCTCGCCCACCGAAACCCCCGAGTGTATTCGTGGATCTCGTCTCGCGCAAATCGAATAAAAATAAAAAATTGCGGTGAAATTGCACGCCTGTCCTTGCCATAAGGTGTATATAATACACCTGTGTCTATCTAGCTTTGCAACATATATCATACATTTTTGTTCTATTCTTCGATACGTTTACGCGGTATCGAAAGATTGATTAAAAATTACTCGAATTACGAAAGCTAACTGTAGATTCGTATCTCGAGATCAAGAGCCGTTATAGGCGATCACGCGTTTGTTGTACACGTGTTTCTCTCGATGCATCTTGTCACGTGTGTCCCGCGTACCCCGCGTACCCCGCGGTGACACACCGCGATGCGTGTTGGGCCGCTCCGCCGTTTTACGATAGCGCATTAACCAAGACCGGAGAGATGGTATTAGCGGAATACCTGCAAATATACAGCGGAGTAAATACGCGCCATACACGGTCGACGGATTAGAGAACGTGGCGAGTGTGTTACCTGGCCGCGCGCCGCAAGAAACGGCCACGGATTTTCTCTTAACTACAAGCAACACGGAGCCGTCATTCATCGGAGCCCCTATAGCCCCGACAGATTATTATAATTAGCTTCCTGTCGTGTATCCTTCCTCATTCTACCATCTCGTCCTTTTAGCCAGCCGTAACACTTAACACTCGTTACGACCAGGTGTACAAGCGCCGGCATTACGGCCTCCGAGCATACCCCACCGGCGCGAATTCTCTCCCTCCCTCCCTCCCTCCCTCCCTCCTTTCTTTCTTTCTTCCTCCCTCGTTCGATGTTGGCTCTCCCGCGTGTGGTACATCTCTCGTGTATCCGTGTATAGGGTATAGCGTCGCTCCCTTCTCTCTCACACTCGCGCGAGTGTCTCTAATTGATATAATCCACCGCGGTGTGGCTTTGTTACGCGGAATCTGGGGATTATATGGCTTTGCGCAATTAGTCGGGCGCTCTTAAGGGATGTTAATGCACCGGTGGTATACATTAAGATCTACTCTCCGGATTTCCTTGCCCCCTTTTACCGACCTTCCTCTCTCGCCTCCTACCTCATGAGGCCATTCCCTCTCATTCGAGAGTATGAGAGTGTACCGCGCTGTATAGTAATCCGCGATATCTTAATCCGCAACGCGAAGCGCTCACTTTTAACTCGTGGAAGCTCGTTAGCCGGATTGCGTACGGCTCGTGCTGCGAACATTCACGGTACAACGAAATTAATTTGCCGGCTCTCGCCGCGCGCCTACCCCCTTCTGTGCCTCCCCTTCTTGCTCGTTACCGGAAAGAATATCGCGCATAGTTACAGCGGCGCCGAACCGGTTGTTGCGGAACGCTATTCTTATCGAGGGAGTTTGCGCAAAAATATGAGACCAACTCTGTCATCTTTCATCCTCCTCGTGAACAATGCAGCTTTCAGAATTCGATAATTTAGATAGCCTGAAATTTTCAATTAATTAGCACTCTTGTTGGCAAACGAGTTGTCATTTGAACGTTTATTATAGCATTCGCTATCATTATTAACACCACAGTGTTTTAATTGATAATCTTTCAATTGGAATAATAAACTTTATATATAATAAAAATACTAGATAATTAACTAAATTTAATTGTTTATCGAAAATGAAGGGAGCTTTCGACCAGGTATTGTTTCATTATAACGCCATACTGAAAGAAGACATCTGAACGAGAAAATAATAAGAAGAAGAGACTCTATATTCGTGTTATTCAATCCTCCTTTCTCAGCCTTCTCCTCCTTCACAGTCTCGAATCCCAGCGTGATCGACACACTGACGTTCTTCTACCACGCGGGATTCTTGTTCCCGCGGGGTACCGTTAGACGACATGCACGTGAATGTACATTACTGGGCGACGTATCTACTGCTGATTGGAGATACCGATCGGATCGGATCTGATCGGATCGGATCGGATCGAAAGGTTCTGATGGAGCTCCAGGGTGACTGAAGTCACCGTGCGATCGTAAAGGCGTAGAGTTACAAAATCGATTGCGTGCACGCGGGCGCGCACAGAAACTAAAATAAAAAGTCACGAATATTAA
Source organism: Anoplolepis gracilipes (assembly GCF_047496725.1). NCBI lineage: Eukaryota > Metazoa > Arthropoda > Insecta > Hymenoptera > Formicidae > Anoplolepis > Anoplolepis gracilipes. The sequence continues at coordinate 10,412,093 of NC_132977.1, read as the reverse complement.
ACGGCCGTTGCTTTCCGCGCAACCCGAGGCCATCGGAACAGAACCCCCGATTCGTTGAAATTGAGCAGCCAGGACGATAATGACGCTTACGTGAGCGCGCGTCGACGTGTCTCTCGCGCGACATGGTGGTTTCGCAAGTGATCCGGCCCTCGCGAAATTACCCGCAAGTTAAGCGCCATTTCAGCGAATAATTACGTTCGGCTGCGCAAACGCGTTCACAGAGAGAGAGAGAGAGAGAGAGAGAGAGAGAGAGAGAGAGAGAGAGAGAGAGAGAGAGAGAGAGAGAGAGAGAGAGAGAGAGAGAGAGAGAGAGAGAGAGAGAGAGAGAGAGAGAGAGAGAGAGAGAGAGAGAGAGAGAGAGAGAGAGAGAGAGAGAGAGAGAGAGAGAGAGAGAGAGAGAGAGAGAGAGAGAGAGAGAGAGAGAGAGAGAGAGAGAGAGAGAGAGAGAGAGAGAGAGAGAGAGAACCCGACATGTGCCGTGGGAGGAGCAACGATTCGAGCAATTCATAGGAATATTGAATTATGAATTAGAGAAAAAAAAAAGAGATAGAGAGAGAGAGCGCGTAAAGATACGTAAATTAAATAAAGAATTAGAAACACAGAAGCCGCAAACGCCGAGTTAGGTCCTTTGATTTCGTAAGATTGCCGGTGCTTAAAGTTTGATTGACAGGTAACGGCCCTCTCGTTAATAAAAACGTTAGATCCATTTGCTGCGATTTTTATCAGCCATCTAATCTCGAGATTATATCAGATTTCAGCTAGATTTCAAGTTTTTTGTTCGCTTCTTCGTCGCTGTTAATAACATAAAGGACAAACGTCGAGTAAAATCACGTCACCTGCCATTCGCAATATCGATGTGATATTTTCGAAATGGGAAGAAATAAAGTGCGGAAGACGGAAGAGATATTGAAAAGTCGAAATTGATTTAATGACCGACTAATTTTCAAGAGAAAAATGCAGCTTTACGCTTACGTACACTTTGGTAATTTCTGGCAAAACTACGACACCTTTAAAAGAGCTCACATATATGTACCTGGTAATGCGGCTGTTGTACATGCACACGCGCGCCTCCCATCCTACCATTTCATCTCCCATGTAATAAACCGCGCATCTGCTTATGTAGATGAACATCGAATGCCAGCGTATACATTAACAGCGCCTCTTCCGATTCTCGAAACAAGCCCTCGGCTTCTTTGGCGTGTCGTTAGCCACGATGCTCACGAGTCATTTTCTAACTTTAAAATCCGGCAGAATTATTTGTAATTTTTCTCACTGTCGCATTGTCTTTTTGCAAATCTTATCGTCAAAATTTATCTCGCGTATAGTTCAAAATCGATCGCTTTTGTACAAACGAAAAGAAAAGAATATCAAACAAGAGAAAAATGTGACAGCCATTTAAAAAATTTGTGAAAAATTAAACTGGGTTTTTTATATATCTATATATATATACATATATAGCAGAAAATTTTGTTGCATCATCATATAAAACGATAGTTTAGATATGCTATGAATGTTTAAGAGCACGATTACGTAGTAGATTCTCTACCACACACGCCGGCTGTAGTAAAGGAGGATATAATTTTTTTAGAAACCAGTTATCCAGCCGCGCGTCCAGGATGCTTTCTCGTCGAATTATCGGCTTGATTAGATGAATAGACCTTGGATCCAGCTCGGCATGGCAAAAATAACACTGCAGATTCCGTTGTCGATATACATTATTTGTTTTTCCGCTCCGGAATAATTACACTGCTGCTTTAGCGAGATAGAAGTGCGCAACCAGTAGTTTATTGGTCCTCGATCGTCGTTATCGTTTCCATTCTTCACAAGCGCGGTATCTAGTATCGCTTCCCGCCATTTACTGTATTCCTTGCGCCCCTTCCCCTCTCCTCCGATAATTATCCTTTCCGCCCCTCGTGTCGGCCTCCCGCGCCCGACGGTTTCTCTCGTCTTCGTTACTCTCGTCGGCATCTCGCGTACCAATCGAATCCCGGCTTTTACCGTTAGCTTCGCCGCTGTAGGGAACGCGCGGCATGTGTGCCTACATGCGTGCACGGCTCTTTCGCATGTGGCACGCACGATGCGCGGAGGATGCGGACGGTACGGTATTGGCTCTCGCTTCTTATCGGGCTTCCACGTAAAGTCCGCTTTCGAAAAGTGCGATCCAATAACGTCTCGTTTATAATCGCCAGGTATAATTTCTACGATGTATAAGCGCAGATTGTAATCTACATTTAGCGGGCGGATTCGTGGCGAGGCTCTTATTACGTTGGAATACGTTACGTACGATATATCTTTTGAATTACATACGATGCCATATAGGTAACCCGGCAATCGCGTACAATTTGCTCAAAAGTTTTCGACGATTATACGGTCGATAAAATATAACAACAGATACACAATTTTGAAATACCTGTCAAATTATTATAAATATATATATATATATATATATATATATATATCAGAAAGATTTGTATATCTAGAAAATTTTAAAAATTTGTAAAAATTTCTAACACTCTGGTCAAAATTTAATGCTTATCGATAATCATAGAGAACACAGCGTAATAAAAAAATATTGAAAATAATAATTATAATAATTATAATTAAATTATATTGAAAGGGATAAACCCATATTGTGCGTTTCAATAAAAGAACGAAAAAATAACATTCAATTTAGAGAATAGAGATGATATTTTCGCACAGGTAGGAAAAGCACGTGAAGGGAAATAGCAGGGTTTTTTAAGAATAGATAGTATAGAATGAAAAGAGAGAGAAAGAGAGAGAGAGAGAGCACATCCGAAAAGCGTTCTTTTGTCGGTATCGTCCTTTAAATCTGTTTAAAGAGACCACCGACCGGTAGGGGCTGATTAATAGTCCTCTCTCTTCGGCCGGTAGGGCCGGACTCAATGACAGATCGAGAATGGTTCGGAGACAGGCGGCAAAAATGCCGAGTTCACACTTCGCGGTGTTCAGGACGTTGTGGTTGTCGTTATTGCGGCCTTCACCTAACACGGGGTCATCGCCAAACATAAAGCTCGTCGACCCGGCTACATCTGTATTCTTTAGAACCGGTCACGCGACGGTGATGACGGAACCTTGACAAATCCAGGCCACGTGTGTGTACACGTGTATGTTGGGATGTTGGGATGTTGGGATGTTGGGATGTTGCGTCATCGGTGCGATTCGCAACTTCCTCTTCTGATACATAGCGGGAAACAAGTTTATGAAAATAGAAAAAGGCTGACTTGAAAATCCGTCGATAAAATTTATCCCCTTCTCTACATTATATTTTCACGATCACAGGTAATATTTCATTATGTATTAATTAATAACCGAGCTTAGTTATCGTCAAAGTTGTTCTTCAAACAAAAAATAGATTTTAGACAAAGGAGAAAACAGGCAAGTAAGTACGGTAGTCGCAGAAAATCGACGCGTACAGCGCGACATGACGAACGAATCAATTCGCAATGTTTGCCGTCGGCTTGTATCGGGTCAATGTTACGTTTAGAGGGTCTTTTATGTACCTACAACCAACGCAGTACGCGTCAATACATTCGCAAAGCTTTGCGCACGACCACGTTCGGCACACGCAATACGTCGTTGCATCGTGCATTTGCGGTGATTTACAGCTACAGTGGCGGTTTCGTCTCGCTTGACGCTGGCTTACCGAATTAGTCCCACTCTCACACACACACACACACACACACACACACACATATACACATCTTAAACATGGGAATATAACGCGCGCGTTAATAATTTACCTCTGCTGTTTACTTCGAAATTCACATTTCTTCCTCGCCGCCTACGAATCGGATTCACTTTGCACCGCGATAAATGTCACGCGAAAAGTAATTAATTTTTTTCAGTCAGAAGGGCGGAATATTTTTATGAAAATTTGCGGTTTCCTTTTTATGTAACCACGATGCAGTATAACGTTTATTATTGTTTGTTTAATGCGTAATATATATATATATATATATATATATATATATATATATATATATATATTTATTACATACGAATATATTGCGCTTCACTTCTTATTAACGTTAATATAAATTACACAATACTTGTTATTAAAGCAAAAACACGAGGTAAACGTTAGAGAAGATCGATATCGAATATTTGATAGTGACATATTTTATTTTATGTATATAACACTGTATAAGACAAGTTTATAGGACACGCGTCTGTTACTAAAGAAGCAAATGACTGAAGAGAAAAGTGCAGAGCGTATAGATCACCGCTCGCAGTCGCGGGTGCATTCAATTTGATTAGTTTCACACACAGAAAGTGAACTTTTGCAGCGCGACGAATAAAAAAGACAGGTGACGCGCAGGTGGAAGAACAAAGAGAGAAAGAGAGAGAGAGAGAGAGAGAGGGAAAAGAGCAGAGAGAGTCTTTAAATCGACCGTCTCAAAAGCGGAACGCTCTCAACGCCGCCGTTCATGTGCTTCTACACGCGAACGCGCGCACAGCCAGGCAAGATGAGCTCGAGGCGAGGTAGCGAGAGATGCCACCACAGAGTAATTTTACAGCAAATAGGTTTACACAGCATTAGGCGGAGGGAAGCGACCTACGAGAGGCGATACAGCCGCACACTGCCGCGGGGTGAATGCACTTGACCACACACTCACACACACACACACACACACACACACACACACACACACACACACACACGCACGCACGTACACGTACACGTACCTGCATGCATGATAAGACATACGCGAAACGGCCACCGCCACTATTATTCTCAATTACCATCGGCTATCAGGCATGTCGCAGCTACGTCGTCGCGGCTTCGATGACAAGTGCTTTTGCACGAAACTATCGCAAACTTTTGCCACTTTCAATTTCACAGTTCGTCAATGCAACTTGAAGGTACTCTAGTATAGAATAAGCACGTATCACATACACATACAAAATTACCTAAGTAAATATTATCCCCGCTGGAAGATTAAGTAATCGTAAACTCGTAAGAAGGAAATTATTGGAGAAAATTAAAATTTCAAGGGATAAATATTTCATTAGCATATGGATTCTAAAAAAGATTAATCTTCCGTTAGATTTTCCTGGAAAAAAGAAGGTCGTCATAAACTATTGACATTACTATAATTAAGACCGATTCTAAAAATTTATCTTAATATCTTATTGCGCGTGTGTATGCGTGTGCTGAAGATTTTTTTACTCGACAAAGAATTCCGAAAGTATTATAGAGATAGAATTATCATTGCGACGAAATGCTAGTTAATCGTTGCATCAAAATGGTATTTCCTAGCTTACGAGTTGGGTGTCGAGCAGATGCATTCCTTATTATTGATCAGACGATAGCGCGCGAGGATAAAGCCGATTCTTCCGTACAAATGACACCGAGCTGCCTCAAAAATGTAGGAAGCACCTCATAATGAGGTGGATTATTCTCGGAATGTGCCGGGGCATCCGAAAACAGGACTAAGCGTCGTATGGGCGAGCAAGGACGGCGACTACTACTCTATGGCGGTCGGGGGCGACCCGGCCCTGTAATTTCAGGCCCCGTAATGGGGCCTCCAGTCTCACAATTAGACCTTCCTGCGTCATCTCTATCTTGCTCCGCGTCTCGGAACGTTCTCTTTGCTCGCTGCAGAAGGCACTTTCCTTCTGTGCGCATCGCGGTCATTCGATCGAATCTCTCGGCGCTTTAATATCGACCCGACAGGCACGGTGGGTATGTGAATTTAGAAAGCAACGACAAGACGAATCAATTCCGTGCGAGGTGAAGAACCCTTATTCCTCCTTGCCCTGCGTTCTCGCTTCGAGCAATTGCCGGTGAATATCTGACGCGTTAATCGCTCCGCGCAGTAACACTTTAGTATGCAAAATGCTAAAGCTAAAAACTCAAATGCAACGTGTCTCGCTACTGCTGTTGCTTTATCGTGTTCATGCATGTGGCATATACATATATTTCTCATACATAAATACCAAGCGGGGAAAATTTTCTTGTCGACGTTACGGGGAACGATCTCGTCGACACGCCGTAATAATACCGTAAGATCATAGATCCGCCGACTTGGTCCTTGCGGAAGGCACGGATCCAAACTCAAAGGCGATGACGGTGCATGATTTGCCCCTACCTCGCCTCCCTTCTTTCTCATCCTCTAGTATCCCCTCGACCTAACCCTCCGAGGATAATTACATAGTAGCTTAGGCGCGGCAAAGAAGAGGCCGCTTTCGCCGCATAAAGTAATGGCTAATCGGAACGATCCGCGGTAGGCCCTGACGACGACATAGAGCGTAAGGCTCCATAGAATACCATTAGTCACCTTCTATCTCACGCGTATACCTCAAACCTGCGATGACCCGGTTGAGAGTGTCCGCGGGAGTACCGACCTTCTTCGTTCTTTCGCATCCGTCAGGTACGTATCTAGTCCTTGATTGCGCGGGGGCATCCCGTGTTATTAGAGTCGCAATCATAGAAATTATTATCCTCCTTCGGTCCCGTGTACCCTCCCACTATTATGCCGCCCGTTCTTGGGCGCTGTCGTGACATTAACGTAGAGAAGAAGAGAGGACCCTTCGAGAAGGATATCATTGCTAATCCGAACGTCGGACGTAACCGCCGTTAACGAGCCGTCGACGCCGCAATTTCATATTGATATTTACTATCTGAATGAGATTTCACTACTTATCAAGAGTAAATTAAGATAGGCGTATTTTCATTTTGCACCCAACGGGACTAGAATTGAGATTTTCGCTCAACATTATTTTTCTCTCTCGTTTTAAATTGTTTCTCACGTGCATCATTTTTAATATATGTGGCAAAAGATTCAATAAATCAATTTCTTCTTTAGACTTAATTAGTTTACGTATGAAATACGTTACTGAAGATGATGAATTCAATCAACTTTCCTCGAAGCTTGTAAATTATTTTAAATGCACAATTATATATTGCATTCAAAGTTAATATGCAAATCTAAATTTTATATTTAATATACTATTTAATTAAATTTGTAATTAAATACTAAATATGAAAGATTATAAAGTCAGCTTCTATTTATAACTTTCAATAGGAAATCTTAACGCACCGTGACAATTATTAATTTCGCACATGAAACGTCGAAAATATAAAATCAGTTTTATCACAAAGCATTTTATTGTTATGATACATTGTTTTTTTTTTCAGAGAAACAGGAAACAGCACTTGATATTAATTTGTCATTCATACAGTTGCGGCGCTTCGGCACCGACCTTGAGAAACTTTTGCCTCGTAAGCACGGTGCCGTTTGTTCTTCTAGAAAAGCGATTGGCGAACGAGTTAAAAGTTCGGCTTCGCAAGATAGTCCATAGACGAAGAGAAAGACATAGAGAGCGGGAAGAGCGGGAAGAGCGGGAAGAACGAACGAGGTCTCGAGGTCGTTTCTGGGCGTGGTGGCATCCACCTTTACATCTTCGACGTAGTATATACCTTTCGGCCTAGCCTACTCCCCCTACAAACGTCTTTTCCTTCGACTTTCGACTCCCCCTCGTCTGGAGGCCCGACACCCCCGTTCTCCGCGCGGCGCGCAGACAGGGTTTCGGCTCTCTTCGGGCCATTTATTTTTTCTCGACCCGGCCTCCAGGCCTCCAGGGCTGTCCAAACGACGGGCTGACGACCATGGCAGACTCGGCCTATTGTTTTTAGCCGGGTACGCTTAAATTGAAGCCCGAAGCGATCAAGCCCGACGTGCGTTAACTCGTAGGCGGTTATGGCGCGCATCATGTCGCTTCTCGAGATAGGACGGCTTTATCGCATACTTTCATGAAACGCGAATACATAAATCGCGTGAGAGACGCGATTGTAATTTTATCGAGCTCCGAATGATTTTGAACACGACGAATCCTTCCAACGATTACCGAGAGATTCCAACGTATTAACTTCTAGAGAATCGAGAATCGAGAATCGAGAATCGAGAATCGAGAATCGAGAGGCTTTGTAACGTGAAAGTTTTGAGAAAAATTGCAAGCTTCCGCGATACATCGAGAAAGGGAAATAAATTAGAAACTTTTAACAATATGTCTTCTCGACTATGTGCAAAGATTAAGATTCTGTATGTTGCTTTAAGAACATTAATTCAACTCAGAATGCTGTAATAGCGCGCGGTAATGTTTGTTAAGAGCTTTGCCACTTCGTTACGATAGTCCGAAGAAGTACGCCATGTATCCTATAGACGCGAGCGCGCACAAGCTAACGAAGAACACTTCAAGCAATATTGCGGCATACGTATCGTGCGCTTTTGAAAAGGAATCCCCCTACCGCAACACTACTACCACTCATTGCATTTGCAAGTCATTCGGCGGAGAGAGGTATTACGCGAAACTAATTACATAGAAAACTCAAGTATCTTCATCTCCCAACGGATGCATGAATGCATCCGATGAGCTCGTGAATGAAAAAGAAGCTAAACAAAAGGCTAAAGATAATTTACACGCCTATGAATCGAGGATTACAAAGTTATCTAATATGCAAAGAAGAGAACGTGACATTTCTCTTTTTCTTACGGATATTTGCACTATTCAAAGATATAAAAACCAAGCGATTAAAAAATCATATATATACTGCGTTATAGTGGATCTTTGCCCATCGTTTATTTGTCCGAATAAATATAGAAAGTACACCTGAATAAACTATCGATGTTGGAAGAACAAGAGCGACAAAACTATGCGTCCAACGCAAATGAAAAGAGTAAAACAGAAAGGGAGACAGGACGTCTACTAAAATGTCAAAAAAATTCTCGAAAAATTCCTTAATCTTCCTGATATTTTTGTTCAAAATTCTAGGTAAAAAGAATTATTTGAAGATTTTTTATGAAATTTTTTTAAAATCAATCTTTTTATCGTATACGAAAGAAAAACACAAAGTCATTTAAATTTCGAGTACTAGATTTACAAATGTATTGAAAAAAACCGAATGGCTTTCGTTAAGATAAAAATTTTTAACTTTGACTACATTTTCATATTTTACTAAAACTTAAAAAATATGTACTGCATATTCAATATTTTGTTAAAACATTGAATATTTTTATATTGATGTTTTAAACAGAGATAAATATATATTTATAATTTACAGTATAAAAGCAAAATTAGAAAGAGAATTTAAAAAAAAAATTCCCAAAACCCAATGAAATTCTACGAAAATTTCCTGATTTCTTCAGTCGCTAAAAAAATTCCCTGAGAATTCCAAGTTTTCCATGTTTTCCATGTTATTTTCAAGCAGCATACACTCTGGAAGAGAAGTGCGCATCGTCTTTCGGGGAGTAGCAAACAAAAACTCTAATCAAACTTTTCGAAACTCGAACGGATCCTTACTGGATGCCTCGCTGCGCGGGTTTCTACTCTCCGTATATGATTATTCATCCGCACAAATATGCACATACGTACTCGTGATGCGCCATGGTTATTAAAGAATGGGCGTCACCGTTAAAGATATTTATGTATCGGTATATCGCGGAGAGAGAGAGAGAGACAGAGGGAGAGAGACTATCCTTTTTTTCTTATAACGAAGGATGCTTCGATCTTTTGCAGTTTTGACGTTGCGCGGAAGAAGCGGATGTTTGAAGGAAAGAAATCGCAACTACGATCCGCACTTATCTTTCGCCTCCGTTGGTTCTTCGCGCGACTCGCGACTCGCGAGCTCGCTTTTCAAGTCAAACAGTGATTTCCGCGCGGATCGTCTCTCGACGTCCCGTCCGGACTTTGAATTTCTCCAGACTAGTACATCCACTTTTCGCTTCTCGTCGCTCGCGCACTCGAGACGCGCTCGTGCCTTGTTACATGTAATATCCCACCGTCTGCAGTGGGCCGTTGCCGCGCACCGTTGCCCTTTCACAAGCTCGATGCGCGATAAGTACTCCTCGATTCAACGAGGAGGTTCATCAGTCATTCGATCCTCCTCTTCTCCGGCGATCTTTAAACATTTGTGGTGGCGGTCGCGGCCAGTCATAAGGCGCGCGAGCGTCGTCCTTATACACGTCAAAGTATAGCTTGGCCTTTTTACATATTAAGCTGTGATGGTATCGCGCGTCTCGCGTTAAGATGGATATATAATGACTCCTTCGGTGCGCCGTTTACGCTCGTGAAATATCGCACGATACACAACGTCATACGCAACAATGCTACTCGCAACGATTTACCCGCGAATTCGCCCCATTGACTCCGGCGAGAGGATACTTGTAGCTTATTGCGATTACACTTAAGAGTACGCCATGTCTTCTCCCTGTCCGTGTCTTGACTGCTAATTACTTGAAATGAGCGAGTACATACATACGAGGTCTGTTATCGTGCTTACTGTATGCGCCTCGTACGTATGTTTGTGCTGTTCTCGTTTCTCTGCGCGCGATTTACACCAAACCACGTGACCACACTCCGGCTCGAGTGTCTTCCTCCTCGTGTTATCCGCCGTGCTCTTCACCGGCCCGCGTACAGCCGCACGCACTCCGATGTTGCTTGTTTAAATATTAATTATGTATGCCTGAGACGGTGTATCCCAACGCGCGCACACGCATTTACTTGCATATAGATTGGCCTCCGTTAAGGTCCGATCGTGCAGGTTCGCGCAAATGCCGCGCGGCGTTTCCTCTTCTCTTCGTCTTTCTCTGTCCTCTCTTCCCTAGGCGTACATGCGTTCGGTGCACTTGCATCGCATTGAACCGCAGAGGGCAACGTCCCTAACTTTTTGTTAAATTATTCCGCAATATCTTACATGTCCGACACCTTTTTCCCTAATTTTTATTTCAATCAAAACGATGGAAAAGCTGCCTGCGTCCTTTGAACGATCAACGCGAGTTTTCTCATGATGTAACGCGCGCAGCTTTAAGGATTAAATTAACGATATGCCTTTATCGATTTCTCTCAAACTCGTTAACCATATGATGTAGGATACTAGACCGTTTGTTAGTTGCATCCCGCGGAGTAATCGTCGTCAAGTGACCGGTGTATCGTGCTCAAAGATCGTTCTTGGCGACAAAATGTACGCACTGTACGTATCCGAGTAAATCAGCACCGAGGAAATACGCGAGGACTAAGTGAGGATAAAGAGTAGGCATCACGCGAGAAAATATGTAAATGAACAATGCAATTTGTCGAAAGCACAGTCGTGAGAGAATAGATTCAATCCAGTAGTAAGTATATACTTCTGCGATATATTAATGCTCCTGAGTCAGAGTTACATCAACCTCATTGCAGCAATAGAAATTGTATGCTAATTAGGGATATGAGCAGCGTACAGAATACAAAGTGTCTTAGTTATCCTTTCCTCTGTCTCATTCTATCGGTTGTCGTCAACTTGCCTTATATGCGAACGAATATTAAATTCGAACGGCTGCACACGTATTCGTGGCAACTTATGGCGTGGGCGTTTTATTATACGCTTGATTGCACGTGTGTGAATATGCGCGACGTCGAGGTCGAAAAAGCAGCAAATTGCTCGATTCTGTCAATCGCTAAAATCTACGTTTCAAAATTCAAAAAATTTTCAAGTCCTCACTTAACATGAGGTGAAAATGAGAAAGAGGAAGACGGTTAAAATGTCTCGATTAACGCACAGTCTTAAATCGATACGGCTGATATTTCTATCTGAGCTTTTTCTCAGAATAGCGAATACACCAACTCGTCAAAGTTGATGCCCGCAGGTGGTATTGATCACTGACAATGTGGTATTCGTATAATGACCTGTTGATAGCCGATGCTCTGCTCACGAGAGAAAGGGAAAGGTTATAGCAGGCCGGCATGCTGGATGATGGACGGCGAAAGCAACGGAGGAAACGCTGCCGGGAAGAGAGAGAAAGAGAGAGAGAAAGAGACTGGATACCCATTGATTGGATACAAGCGAAGGTTGTTACCACCAGCTGGCACCTAGACCAATATCTTGCTAACAGTAAGTTGCAACGCGAGGCGGTCCGCCGTTTCTCTATCGAGTCGTGCGCATCGAACATGATCGGTCCCTATACTTCTCTATCGGCGGCGGTCCGCTCAAACGCTGGAAAGCAGATAGACGGACAGTACGTGAAGGTACTGTCGGATCGAGTGGAAATAACGATGTTCCGAAACGCTTTTTTCCCTGTCAGACAGTTCCGATCGTGCGCGATATTCGTGAGAATTATCTTGCTATTGCGATACGTGTTAATTAATTAAAGTAAACATTTGATGAAATTAAAACACTATTAAAAAAAAGAAAAAATTGATATATACCTCGATAGCGATAGAAGACATACATTTCAGATAAATAATTTAGAAATAAGAAAATGAAGAAAATTAAAATTATATATGTATACAAAACTTTCAAAGATAGAATGCACACACACTCACACACACAACGGTTTTAATTTTGATCAAATTATGTTTTCGGCGAAAATTAGCGTATTCCAAGATTGAATAAATTAGCATGACTAAATGAAGACTAAAGAGATATAAAGTGATCTATGACACTGGATGCGGCGCTAGACCTATCGTCAAAAAGAGAGGAGCACTGCCACGGATAGGATAGGATGAACAATGGAGGAACGGGAAGGGAAAGCGGGGAAGAGATGGACCGCCGCGCCGCGCCGCGCCGGCAAGCTGACCTCCCGCTTGACCCGAGACGCCTCCGCAACGACGACCTTAACCATCGTCGTGGCGGTTACGGTCGCGATCGCCGGCGGCCCCCGAGAAGCCGCTCCCGGATTTATTTAATTAGTCCCCGAGGTACTACCGTACCTCGTCAACGTGTTGCCGTCCGACTATTGCCCTGCCTCCCTTTCTCCTCCATCTATCTCTTGTTCTCTCTCGCTCGTCCGTTCACGCATTCGTACGATCCTCCGTAAGCCAACTTTTTCTCTCTTATTCGTCCGCGCTCTCAAAGCAGTACTAGTACACCCCTTTTATCCCACCCTCTCCCTCCATGGGTATATTCACATGCACGAGAATACGCGAAGCAACACGGCGAGGGTGCGCCGGTATATACCGATGCTAATTAAACGGAACACGGACCCGAGATATTTATCCCACGCTCGACGATGACGTCCTACTGTTCACCGCGACGTCCACTCGCGAGACGGCAGAAGGCGACTATAATTATTCGGCTTTCGCGAGATCTGATCTCCAAATGTAGGAAATATCTGATAAAAAAAATTCCTGGAACAATTGGCACGGCATCGAACAACTGTCTAAACTATTCGACGAGTCGTCATTTATTACCATCGCTGATTGAACGATTGCAAGATTAATTTTAAAATGGAATTAAGGATGCAGGTTAAATCTTGGAAAAAATGTACAAGTACATTTTTACGTACGAAAAAATATATACACGTAAAATGATAACGAAGAAAGTCGTAAGTAAATGTGAAAATCGTGATGTCGCGAACAACTAACCACGCTGCTTTACTCTGGATTTACCATACGATGGCACGTATATAACGGCGTTTTTTAACGCCCGCCACAATCGCGGGATGCATCCCCCGTGATGCTCGATCGAGAGCGCATTGCGCGCGTTATCATTACCATTTTAACCGATGCTAATGCGCGGCACGCTGGTAGCTCATGCAAATGCTTCCTGGCGCTCTCCGCGCTGCTACGACCACGGCTACGGCCACGGCCACGGCCACGGCCACGCTCGTGGCCCCGACGAACGATGTTGCATTCATCAGACCGGATGATTTGAAAAATCTCAAGGACCCTCCTTTCTTTGGGTCTTTAGCACTGTGACGTCCATGATTTATTGAGTAATATTCAGCGGTGTATTGGCCGGCGAAAAAAGGCGCGTAACGTTAATCTGAATAATGAGCCCCCGGCATCAAGCACCGACCGCCACCTTTTCATTGCTATCGATAAATAATGCCCAACCACTAACCCTTCGAGTCGCCCACCCCTCCGTCCCGCTCTCCCTTAGCACTTCTTTTCCTCATCCTCTCTTCGCGCGCACGAACAGCCTCTATCTCGATTTCTTTTTTTTACATTGGTATTTATACCGAGTCATTTGGATGTAATACGAGCGATGTGATCTGATTTCAGTCGCGAATCTCGACGCTACCTGCTGTCTGTACTTTCGCGATCTCGCGCTCCGCTGTATCCAGAATAAAAGCGAGCGATCTCATTTATCTTACCTCGTCGCCGGTCTATCCTAGCAGATCTCGATTAGCGCGCGAGAGCACATTTCAGACGCGAGGCAATGCAACGCTGTGTGCCATACTTTTCGACGAAAAAATACTCTTCGCTTAATGGATCTCATTATAAGCATGATATATATGCGCCGAGATACCAAAACGGGAGCGCACGTTTGGAATTTCGGATAAAGATCAACGACGTGTTGCGCAGATATATCCTTTCAAAGCGATACAATTAACATGACAATCAACCGCGCGTCTAATATAATCAAATGACTCATTTATTTGTCTCATTTGCATAGAATGTATTCCATTCTTCTTAAATAATTATAATGCGATGCGTCATATTGAGCCGCTGATAAAAGCGATCTAGATTTCTCCATTATTTCTCCTTATATAATGACTTATCTACATATACTATAATCTAGCATCTAGCCAATAGATACAAGCGTGTTTCTTCGTTTTCTTACATCGCAACAGGCGGTTATTAAGAAATGGAAATTTAATTCGCGCCGACGACATATGTGCAATCGATGTTGCCAACGATGCGTAAAATACTCGCCGAATACGATCAATAAAAGCGTCTCTCTCTCTCTCTCTTTCTCTCTCTTTTTCTCTGTTTCTAGTCAACCATAAAGCCACCATAAAGCCGTTCCCATTCGGATTACTATCATGCTAATAGCTACGAGCGATATCTTTCGTATCCTTTCTTATCTCTTTTCATCGGATTTCGCAAAAGTATTCGACGACGTTTCTTTTCATTAGATACCGATATCTGTAAAAAGCGGCTTTCTTTTATTCTTCCCCTAATAGGTACACACGACTAATGACTACGAATTTCGAAATAGTCTTATTCTTCTCTGTTGATCAGATGAGACTACCTGGAGCCGCTAATAGATAGAGTGAGTTCGCGTGAGATTACCCGATAAATGAACGCGGGGGTTGGGATGCGACGGAGACGCGAATGGAGTTATATCAGATGCATGGGGAACGAGGAGGGGGTGTTCGAGGACGGGTTGAGACGCGGTGATATCTACTTTCTCCGTAGAATCAATGACAACAATGGGAACAAAGGGAAGAGACGACGTGGACGGAGAGCGAATTGAAAGAAGAGAGATTGTGCGAACGACGCAAAGAATATGCGTCCCTGCTCCTGATGCCACCACCCCTTTCCCTCCTGTCGCCGGTGGCCTGCAGATGCCGCGGCTCAGTCTCCAAGGAGGGGCGCATTGTGTGTTTCCGAGAACGTTGCGCTTATCGGTAGATCTGTCGCGGTAATGAGGTATCAGCTACCAGCAAATAAACGAATAAACGTAAAGATGTGGAGGTGGAGTAGAAAGAGAAAGAGAAAGAAGTCGAAGGAAACGTGAAAGGAAATGAGAGGGAGAAGGCGACGACGACTGAGAAGGAGGAGTATCTCTTCTTCGCCAAACTTAAGAAGAGGAGTCGAACAACCGAGGGGGAAGTCAGCAGCTCGTCCTACCGATACAATGCTTCGATTAAACATTCGCTGCCTAAATAATCAGGCGCGCTTCGACCTGTAGAGACGACCCGTGCACAGGCGACGAAAGAGAGAAGAATCGTGAAAGGGAGAACGAGCGAGTAAAACGCGAATAAGAAGAAAGAGGGGAAACCTTATGTGTATGTGTATATGTATATGTATGTGTGTGCGAAAAGAATACGAGAGTACGTGATTTCGTCGGAGACGAGTCAAGAAAAAGGAAGAGGCGAAGGAGGAGATTCCGGTTCCGGCCAAGTGGGAATCGAACACGTTCTCCGCCGTTCTTCGTTTTCGATCCGCACCAGATCCTTTCCCTCCCCTCCCCTCACCATCCCTCCCGTCCCAATATGTTCACCATCGCGTCTTGCTCTTATACTTTGCCGGCTCTCATCCCGCGTCTCTCTACCCTACCCCCTCGATCCTGACGCTAAGTGTATATGTATATGTATTATGCAAAACAAGTAATCGTAGGTAGCCTAGGGAGCCAGACGTGTACTGTGTAATTAATACCGATACTCTCGTTGTCTTTCTCTCTCTCTCTCTCTCTCTCTCTCTCTCTCTCTCTCTCTCTCTCTCTCTCTCTCTTTATCTCCTGTCCCTGCTTCTTCATTTTTTGTTTTCTTCTCTCTCAAAGTCTTGTCTCTAAATGTCATATCGCGTAAATAAAACTCACACATCCTCATCTTGACAAATATCAAACTGACATGTCTCCCTCTTCCCTCCTAATCGATAATTAAACTTGACAAATTAATAATCATAGATAAAGAGATTTTGTAAGAATTGCGAATAAAAATATTCAAACTACGATTCAATCAATACGTTGTATTTAATGAAGAAAATAAAAATAATGTACCATCATTATTATAATACGAGACGAGACGTACTATGAGATTTAAATGTTCAGAATCTCACGGAAATGTTGACACTTTTATTTATTTAAAATATTATGGTATCAAGATAGCATTCTCGAAGAATTTATTTCGAATTATCTAAATTCCCAGAAGAAAGTACGATCGGAATAAGTGGCGTAGGAAGACAGATCGTTATGTTGCGACCCCGAATTCGTCAACGTAATTCGAGGAACCGCAGGATTGAGTTATCTAAAAGTGAAAATCAAGCGGTAGCGCGTGCCTTCACTAAATAATCTGCCGATGGGACGCGATGGTAGCCCTCCTGCCGCGGTTCTAACGGGACTTTACGGACACCCCGATGGAATTTTCAATGAACTGTGACCATTGACACCCACGCCTCGTGATGTTTCCCTGCGTGGACATTAGCATTAACGATGCACATCGTCGTCGATCTCCCCGGAGCTCGACATGAGGCTAGACAAACTATAAGATGCGATATTTGCTACATGACACGCACCGATTACAGTGCTTATACCGAGAAATAAGCTGAGAGCTGAACGCACGAGTGATCGAACTATAAAGGACTATCGAATACAAAAGCGTACTTATTAGAAATAACGGACGTCTATTTGGATTAAGTAAAAATAATCATTTCTTAATAATAAACATTTATTATTAAGTGTATCATGAGTAACTATTAATGTTAAATAATTTAAATTTATCAATAATAAGTATCGCGAGAGAAATATTCAAGTATATCATAAAATGCGTAAGTTAAGCAAAGAAAAATATGTAATAAAATAAATAAAAAATCTCTTTCTTCGAATAAAGAAAAATTATCATCACGTTTGGAAATTTCGTAGAACGTGCATAGGATATAATCTTTCCCTTCCATAAAATGTTAGAGATTTTCCTAACTTATTTTCATCTTGATGCTATCATACCGAATCGTCCTGTGTATCTAGAATGTTTCTTTGAATTCTTATAACGAGCAAGGCGATAATATTGGAGAAGCAGCACAAGGGAAAGAAATAGGTGGAAGAAACTTGAATTTAAATATATTAAAGTATATAATGTTTCTCCTACAAATCATGCATGACCACGCTATTACCAATTGAAAATATTAATCTCTCGCGAATAATAATTTAATGTTGTATGTATACAATACAAAATAGAAATATTTCTGAGAAAATACAGCAATTCCATTCTATTATCGAGAAAGTTTATTTTTAATGATAAATAATCGGCTTATAATACTTGATCGAAAGTGCTTTAATCCTGAGAGTAATGTATAAGACTACATAGCGTCGCTTTAATAAATATTATGAATTATTTTAATGTATGCTTTAGCTAGAGTATCAATATTTCGAAATTATTTCTACACGATAATATAATCTATTTGCTTACTGATGATTACAAAACGGTTAATTGAAAACGTGTAGCAAGATGGCTAATCCATTAGTATAATTCGTGAACATAGCATAATCCTGTACGATGCCGGAAGTCGATTAAACGACAGTTATTATCTATAACATGTTCTCTATCATCTATCATCATATCATATTACCAATAGTGGTCGCGCAACAACCACTACCACCACCACCGCCGCCACCACATCGTCATCACTGCGAATCTTAATCGAACTAATCCAATTAGATAAAGTTGTGTTTACCGAGAACGGCGAAAACTTTGAATGATTACGATATGCAAAAATATTTTATTATATTTATATCTTTTTATATTTACAACATGATGCATAAAACTAATCGCGTATACACCCACTCGTATATATATATGTCGTTATTCTTATTTTTCACGCAGAATTTCTTGTGAGCTACTGATGTATTATATTTTTCAATCGTATCAGTACATACACGAGTATGATAAAATATTTATGTAGAGATGGTCTTATACCATTCAAGTTTCAGACATAGTGCAATTAAATAATATTCTTTAATGTTTTAATTAAAGTGTAAACATTAGCCCAATGTTATTTACGTCGTACTGCGATTGTACTGCGATCGTTCCTCGACTTGAAACGTTGTTGATTACATAGCGTGAATTTACTCTAAAAGATTGTTCGTGGTTTTGCCACGACAGAGGAGTATGTATATAATTGCTTTAGAATCGCCGGGCGGTCTGCGGCTATGTGACACTCGTTAGCAACTCGATGTAGAGCTTTTTACACGTATGCACGCACGCACGCACGCACGCACGCACGCACGCACGCACGCACGCACGCACGCACGCACGCACGCGCACGCACGCACGCACGCACGCGCACGCACGCACGCACGCATCGCGCTATACATCTGCCTTTTTACCGGTAAGAAATGTGCAAGGAACATGCCCGATAGAAATAAAGCGGCCATGTTTAATAGCTGTATCAATTCGCTATCACAGGTATATGATATTTATACGATCGTCTCATCCGATATAACAATTTTTTGCCAAAGCAATATTTAATTTTGAGCTTAATAATAAAGCAGTATTATTTAACAATATCTTGTTTTTAATTTCAGTCTGTTTGAAATGTAGAGAGGTTAATGTGAGTATAAATCCGATAGAAATTTTGTGTTAATTATACTTGGAAATGATGTACAAAATCCTTTAATAATAGTCACACATTCTTACACGTCGTGTCGTAACTCTGATCAAAATATCAAGAATTTGCTTTTACTATCTCAATATTGTCACGGTCCAATGAATACAATTGTATGATGTATGCATATAAAATTGATGCCCTGTTTTCATTCAATGAACTCAAGATTATCAGATAACTGTGTCGACTAACCGGTATTGCGCGGCCACATGTAATATTATACAATTGTATTTAATAATTTATTCATTTATCAATCAGGATTCTCTTTCCTATTTTAATCGCTTTAAGAATTTGTAATTATTACTACTTGCTTTAAGGTAAAATTAAGCTTGTTTTACAGAATTTATGCGACATAAATTCATATATAAAAAGGATATCGCGAAATACTCAAGGTGCATTGATGATAGTATGTAGAATGATGTATTAATTAATTCTACTGACGGATATAATAAAATATATCCAACATCTAACGAACTTTCTACAACTCGTGTGTGGCCGAATAAGCAACCAACAAATATTCGTTCAATCTACTTAAAATCTCTACAACACATTTGATATAAAACACAAGATATAAACGTATAAAAATGTGTAGATTTTGATCGTAAAAGAAATAAGAAATCCGCGGCTCGTTTCATCGGATTAATCACGCGCTATATTCATCGCGCCTTACATTTCGATACAGTGCGGAAGTTGCGCCCACTCTAAAAGAGCTCGATCTTGCAGAATGTAATAAGATATCGACTGTATATATCATGAAAGAGAGATAGAGAGAGAGAGAGAGAGAGAGAGAGAGAGAGAGAGAGAGAGAGACAAAGCTATATACGCTAAGAGGAAGGCCGCTAGTCGTAAGAAACGGCGACGGTTAAAACGCGATAAAGTCGACGATACCGGCTCACTATATCGGTGTTAATCGAGTCGTCGAATTAATTGGCGTTGTCTGCTCGCAAGAATCTCTACCCGAATATATTGAGTTATGAAATTGGTTTCCGATAAGATCTCCGCGCGCACAAGGAGAAGAAAAACGGACGTGGAGATGGCTAAAAAGCGCGTCGCCATAGTGATCTTATACAAAAATCTGACTCTAATGGACGCCATAGGCATTCAAAGGAGATCTTAATTACAATATCCGTCTACTTACGACTCGCGTATATTAATGAGAAACAAAGTGGATCTAAAAATATGGCTTGCGGTCAAAGCTAGTTTTTACGCGTCTGTGCTCCGTTATATTTACAAATAGAATATTATTATTGACTATCATATTTCCGTGCGGAAACATTTTCTCATATCACATTTATTATAAAGAATGTCCGAAGAATAAATGGAGAATATTTAGAGGAAGGAGGACGATGTCGTGTGTTGTCAACTTTATTCCACGTGGAATTCGCAGAGATTCTTACAATCATGACCTCGGGGTTAGCGACGATTCGTCGACTTGGTCGTGCATCAGTCCGCTAAAAATCTCCACGAGCGGAGGGCCCTATATTCCACGTATATACCTGCTGCACCGACCGAAATCGGCATTAGGATGCGCGGGCGTCCTCGTATCCCGTTTCAAGATGAAGATAGGCCCTCTTATACCGGCTCGTTGCCGGGATAAGAAGAAAAAGAAACCTAGAGTCTCTACACCATCGGGCAGCGGCTCGTGGAAGAAGAAGCCTTCCTCCTCGTGGCCCCTGACGTGCACATTTATCACCCTCTATTGTTGCCGGGCCAAACATCCGGCCTCACGGGCCGCGCACAGAGACCTACCCCCTTCCTATCCCCTGCCTACAGACCCCCGAAGAATTGAGATTCGCGGGAGCAGCTCGATGCCTTCTCTCACTCCGAGAGAGCCTGACCTGACAACTGCCGCGTAAGATTACTGACCTTACAGAGGATCTTCACCCCGGTCCGCTGAGATTACCAAAAGGATAAAAGCGTAACGCTACTTTTGTATATTCGCCTGATGTCAAACCATTGAAATTGTTCTCATTTATACGACCTTGTGTGTGTTTAAATCAGACATTTGACAATTATATAAATATACAATATTAGTGTCTCTTTAAACATGGCGATGCAATTCTCCTTGTTGCAACCTTGTTTAACATTCGTAATATTATAAGAGTGAAAGATTCGAAGCATCGTTCTTCGGACCGCGAGTATCTGCGTTGCCTCATCTTAGACTCGCAGCGCCTTGTTTGCACATTGCCTCTTTCCCATTAACCTAGTCATTACGTGTCCGTGCATTGTCTTCGGTACCCCGTACTTTGCACGTACTCTATGATCGGTGCCTTCTTCGTGGCAACATCGTTCTTCGGACCGCATCTAATTTCCCATTATGCTCCTTATCGATCGCTGTGCCGGGCGTTCCGTTTCCTTCGACCACGTACGTCCACGCTTGCGAAAAAAAATCCGCAAGATGTAATCCCGACGATTGATAATCGCGCATTGTCGCAAATAATTGTTATCGAAACTCGAAACGTCGAATTTTCTTATTACACCTCCTACTCTATTGTCCGTGTATTCACGTTGCCACGCAAATTCTCTTTATAAACCAACGTAACGTGATTTTCCATCGCATGGTTCTAGAAGATGAATCCGCGAGCGAAATAAACGATTCGATAATGTTGCAAAGATAATGGATCGAATCATACGGTGTTGCGCGCGCTATCTACTACGGTTCACGCAGCGATCCGTCGTCAGGTCACCCAGGAAGTCGTTTTCAACGATTCGCCCAAGGGTGCCTCGTGCCAAGATATCGTTGCGCGAACGTTCTACCAGATTCGCGAGAGGCCAAGCCTGAATTCCCAGCGCAGGTTCCTGCTTTTTTCGGGCGGAACGCCAGGAATCGCCTTATAAGTCGGCGTGGAGACTTTAAAAAAAAAAAAAAGAAAAAAAAAAGAAAAAGAGAGAGAGAGAGAGAGAGAGAGAAGGAAGAAAACGAACGAACGGAGACGAGCAAGCGAGCGAACGAACCGACGAACGAAGGCAGCGGCGGAAGAAGAAAAGGAAGAAAAAAAGGCGCGCGACAGTCGGCGTTCGCGTTCACTCGCTTCTCCGCACGATTCGTACTCTCCGCGGTTCTGCCAATGTCGTCCTCGTTCTCTTCGGCCATTGGTTGGACCCGAAACGGACAAAAGAGAGATAGAATTGCTCTCTTTCTCCGTCTTTCTTTTTCAAAGGTATAGAGTGGTAAACTCGGTGGAAAGAACGGCGAACGGTGAGAGAGAGAGAGAGAGAGAGAGAGAGAGAGAGAGAGAGAGAGACGGAGAAACGTACGGGAGACATCGCGCGCAGATAGAGAGAAAAGAAAAATATGGAAAGGAAAGAAAAGAGACGGTTAAAAAGACCGTAGCGAACCGACGGAGGGGAAGAGGCGATGGACCTTAACTTGTGAGAAGAACTCGTGGATTCGACTCTCTTTTCTCTCTTCCTTCTCGTCGTCGCCGCCGCTTTAACGATATTAATAGGCTCTCAAACTGCCGTTTTACAGTGAAACGTCGTCGAGATTCGAGATATCGCTTATCAATTAACGAGAGCGCTCTCGACAGGACCGAAATGCAGGGCTCTTCTGAATAACAGAAACAGACGGCGCACCACGCCGCGTAATTTAGGGACCGATGTGGCTGTCCAGAAACGAAGAAGCGGCAGCAAATAGAGGCGGTGAAATAGAGGAGACGAAGAATGAGAGAGAAGAGACGACGTGCAACGATGGTGAAAGGTAAGCGGGAGGAACGGCGAAAGAGAGGGTCTCGAAGAGCAAGACATCTGAAAGGGGAAACGGACCCCCTACCAGCCGCGAGACGATCGGCGAAATAAATGCAAAGCGGGGACCCCGGAGCCGGGGGTCCGATTCCGCGATCGAGAACCCTCTACTTGGCGCTCGCGACACCGTCTTCCTTAAAGTATCCACTGCCGAAATGGAAAGGAAAGGGGCGACTCGAGGGGCGGCGGGAGGGGGGGGGGAGGGAAACGGTTAAGGGCCCTGCAAAACCAAACGGACAAACTCGAGATCTGCGGGTTGTTGCTACTACCATCGTCGTCGTCCGGGTGCGACAAAGACCGTTCACGAGACTCTACATACCCATAATTCTTTCAGAGGCCCGGGCCCGCAAACCGATCATTGCGTTCCTTACAGAATGTCATCGGGGCGAGCAGCGTCCGAATAAAAGAGCCGCGGGAAGCGAAGGTCTAGTAGCGCTTTATGTCACCGAACCGGGCCCATTTATGCCGAGTTTGGTCCACATATCACGAATCGGCGCGCCGCCGTTTGAGAGCGCTCGAGCGTATGTAAAAATGCAGTCACGGGGATTATCGTGCCGCATATCTGTGTCGTGATATTTAATAAGCGTGGCATTCCTTTAGCTTTGACTGCTTGGAGAGAGGGGATTAGCATAAATATCATTACATCGCGAGTTAATAGCGAATCTCGATTTCGATCGTCGCTGTGTGTTGCCTCGATCAATTATAATTTACGTCCGTACTAATACGAACTCGAAGCACTCTCAACTTTTTTGCCGAGTTAACAGCTTCCAGTACCGAATTCGAAAAGGCATTGCGCGCGTTGATCGATGCTAAATTTATGCTTATGAGCGCGTTAATATCCGCGATTGGTAATTAAATCTTTTTATAATGCAGTGAGTCGCATTAAAGATAATTAAACGGATTTTTCTCATACAGGCGCATAACTGTATCGTAGATTTTATCCTCTGAATAGATACACAAAAGCAATTTGTTACTTACATAACTCGCATCCTACACGCGCGCTCGTGCGTGACCGATTAATCGAGTTTACAAGTGGTGGATTCAATGTCTTACCTGAAAGCAAACAAAATATTTTAGATTAGTTCCATTTGCAATGTAAATTAAATAAGCGTATTTTTTTATGTATATTTTTTTCTTATGTAATATTCCTGACCACAAAGTACATGTATATGTAACATTTAATCAAAAAGAATGCGTATATCCCAAGTGACTCCCGCCGCTACTCAAGGTCGATATAATTCGCGTTTTTATTGACTATTTATTTTTTACTTTCTTCGTACAAAAAGATAATGTAAGAGTCAACGAACCTCTGCTGGATGCTGCGCACGTTGCTCATTGCTCATTATTTAATCTTGATGTAATGTAATATTTCTGCTTATATAATATGCATTTCACACAATTCTGCCAGGTAAAATACAATTTACGAAAGAAAATGCGCTCTCATGCGCCACAAAAAACATTCGGAGAACGCATTTATAGGTTTAAGACAGATCAGGGGGGTCTTTGCCTACCGCGACTTCGGCGCATACCGGTTTTTTTACTCGGAGAGTTAATCGCATAAATTACAATTATTACGACCATCATTCTCTTTCGGTCATGTTATGTAAATCGCCGTTGGCGCTGAAGCGCAATAAAAGATCTCGCGTAATGAAGGGACGATACAATGTCCGTTACTGGGAAGTTATTAACCGACCAAATGATTGGAGCCTTACGAAAATATGCTCGTATAATTCGTTTGTGTGCGAAACGCCTTGTTTTCGTAGATACAAATGCGAATCGAGGGGACAAGGAAAAGAGATGCATTCGTTTTGGATTAGACCCATTCTGCGAATCCCCCTTTCTCATCGATGCATTATGACGACATGCGTGTGTGCGGAAGAAGAGGAGAGAAGAATGCCTCTCGCGCTACCTGTATTTGTGAGATGGTGATATTTACGGTCCGATAGAATCTCGACTCTCTCTCTCTCTCTCTCTCTCTTTCGCGCGACGTGGACGTGGACGTGGACGTGGACGTGGACGTGGACGTGGACGTGGACGAAAAGGAGCGATGGGGCGAGCGAGAGAGACGAAAGAGAAGACGGAGGAGGAAGGCGGGAATGCGTAGAGGGCCGGTGGGCCAGCTTTCGATTTGTGTATGCGTGTACAAGTCTACATATACGATATATCTGTATGCGTGTGCGTGCTTTGTGCTTTTTTGCGGCTTCAATTTGAATTGAAAAAGACTGTGGATACAAGGACAATAGGTTGCGCAGCCACCGTCGCCGCTGCCGCTGCCGCCGCCGCCGCCGCCGCCGCCGTCGTCGTCGTCGTCGTCGCCGTCGCCGTCGCAACCGCCAGATCCTCTCTCTCTCTCTCTCTCTCTCGGTTACTTCTCATCTTTCTTTCAAACCAGCTACTCCCTTTCTCGCTATCTCGCTTCTTGTTTCTTCCTATTCTCTCTCGGCTCGATGACGATGTGGATGAGGATCCGAACGGCGATGCACCTCGTGCGATCCTCGTCACGCTTTGCTTCTCGTGGACTAACATGGTCTGTATATCGTTCACTCTCGAAAGAGCATTCCCTCTTCCTTCCTCTTAGCTTCTTAGATCCAACATGCTATGTCCTCTTTAAATACACTTAAGCTAAGTATTATCGTGTCACCGGCAAAACAATCACCGTCCTCGCCTCGCGTTCCTGTCATTTTCTCTCTTTGTTCCGAAGCACCTTTCCTCCTGCTTCGGAAGGTTTGCTCCTTCCCGTAACCGTGTGCTCTGTCTATTTCACCAGAGACAACAAGAACGATCGAAAGGTATTCTCCTCTTGGCTCTCTCGAATGTGGAATCAGATATTACGTATGCACGGCCTAAACCGTGCACGCTGTCCTCTCTCATTCTTCTTTCCCTTTCTCGTTGTTTTCTCTTGTACGTCTCTTCGTTTCACGATGCAATCTCTTGTTTCGGAAATTCGTAGTCGTTCCTCTTGATATTTACGTTCAAAGAATATAATCTAACAATTCATTCGCGTGATGATTCTGTAGTAAATTATAAAATTATCTCGCGCCAATCTTATTATCAATTCTTATTATCGAAAATAAAGAAATTTACATATATATATATATACGATGAAAATATCTGTAAACTTTGAAGAATGCTATATCGGCATTGTTGTTCTTGTATACTACCCGAAACTCAGGCTGCGCTAAGATCACTTTATACGACGCCGAAGCAAGAAACTTTATTTCCTGACGTTCCCGGCATCTCCGTAAATCTTGCCTCCTTTTTACCTCCAGATTTTTGCATCCTCCACTATTCGTCCATCTCCCTCCCCCCTCGCCCCGTCCGTCCCTTTCTTAATTTCCGTCTCGATGGCCGCGTACCGATTACGCCGTACCGTGAATCACGCGACGGCCAATCGGCGTTGCGGCGCGCGGTCGTTAAAATCGAACGTCCGCCGAACAGGGACAGATCGCTCGAGTTGAGATGCGTTACGTCCGGCCCTTTCAATCCGACCCCGACGTGGCACCGACCCGGTAATCGATACAGCAACGTCGCTGGATGCATCGGGAGCAAAGCGTCGCATTAAGGAACGACATACATCGAATCGAGACCGAGTGGCAAAGACCGCGGCCAGCTGCACCATGCACTGCCGTTGCCGGCCGATTTTATTGCTAATAGGAATCCGATGGACTCCGGAGCATCGATGTAATTTCCTCCTCGTAACGATCTCCGTCTCTCCCCCTTCGCGGCTCTCCCTTTGACTCGGTCAACGGAACTCGACCTCGCGGAACGTCTTGTCAAGTATCCTTCTACTTCGCTTTCACCGCGGATGCATCTTTAACCCACGTGATCTCACGAGATCCTTCGAGTTTCTGTGCATTCTAACCTTCCGTGAATTTTTGCTCGCGTGCAAAGTGCGATGCACGTTTAAGTGCGTTGCAAAAAAGAAGAGGCAGGGGGAGGGGAGAGGGGCGGAGCAGGGCAAAAAGGATGACAGGGAGCGAATTACTGATCGCGCCACGGCGCGAAAGAAAGAAATCGGTGAGCAAAAGAGATGGGCAAAAAATGAATTTACGACTATCCGGTCATTTTATCGGCGAGAGCTCCTACGGCCCTGAAGCTACGTTACCGATCACAGCTCTATATTACAGTAGGATATTCAAGAATCTGTCAATATAAAGAAATAATTATGTTTTAGAAATTAACAAAAAGGACGTGTAATTTAAATACTCTGTTAAGTAATATGACCGATTTCAAAACAATATTAAGATTGCAGTACATGCGCGACGGAAATACAAGCTGAAGATGTATTGTAAATATTACAACGCTCCGATACTTAATCCCTTCATGAAAAAAACTGACATCGTCGGGATTTATTTCTGAGAACTGCAACGCTACGAGTGACATGAATGACCTCATCTCGACATACACATGTCATAAACGGATATTGAAATTCCGCTGGAGTCCGCGTGGCGGTTTTGGAATTCGCCATCAATGATGAGCGCGTCGAGTAGAATGCATAGCGACGACACACGAGTAACCGTACAAGCGCGCAGTACGACGCGAATGCCGACGAGAGTAAAACCACATCTTGGTAACGACCACCAAGTTGGCGCGCTTCCGGTTACGAGATCTGATGAAGGAAGAAGCGAAGGTGGGACAACGTTGCCGCGCGCGCATCCTTATTCTCTCGTTCTCGCTGCATTTTTCTTTCTCTCTCTCTCTCTTCTATGCCGGTCGTAAAAAGGGCACCGTATACGATATCTTCATGGTTCGCATACGAATCGCTTCATTTCTCCCTCCTATCTTTACAGCGCGACTACATTTCTAATTCGGGACCCGTAGCCGACCATTCTTGTAAAAACGGAAAATACTACTCGTCATATATAGAACGTAGTTGTGATACGCTTATCTAAACCGTCAGCTGTGGTGAGCCGTGCTCGTCTCTTGTATCCATTGTCGTTTTTAACTCGCGTATTCAATGAAGCGACGTTTCTGGCAGCTTTGTCGATTGCGTATAAACAGAATCGTTTCACTAGGAAAGCTCACGAACAAACTAACAAACGCCACAATAATGTTATCATTTATTTTATTAAAATTAATATGTCGTCATACGCTTGATCTCTTATCTATAGAAAGGAAAAGAACGGAAATCTCTAAATCTAACTCGATTAATTCGGCATCAATAAAAAATTAGAAATAACATTTTCTAGAGAAACGGACATCTATGATTTCTAGTGTTAAATTAAGACATGCTCTGTAATATGTAAATTACCGTAAGGTATTTAAAGAGCGATCGTTAATCATACTTGGTACTCCGCAGGTTCCTATTAACGTCCAGATAAGCTAAGGACTCGATCGGTAATGGCCCTAGCGACAACGTAATTTATAGTTTCATTCGAACCTCGATGTATTACAGGAATTATCTGTGACCGGCTTGAATAATTAACGTGCTGCTTCGTTGCCATGTCTATGGTAACCGTGCCTTCCGCTATCGACAAAGTTTTATTACATTGGAAACATTAAGTAAAAACCTTTTACGTTAAAATCTTTTATGTTAAAATAAAAACTCCGTGTGATAATGTCTCTAGAGGTCCTTTAAATTTTGAAATTCAGGACATTCGTTGAATCATTTCTAATGGCAGAATAGTAGAACCCCTCAACATGGTATAATAAAGATAAAATAAAAAATATACGTAAAATAAAATTTTCTTTCAACAATTTACGTAGTTTATTGCTGCCATAGCGACACATTAGCAAGAAAAATTAAAATCTGGTTAATATTATTTTTATTTAATCAAATGCGCGGAAGAATTACTAATTAACAAATTTCGCATAAATTTGAGGAATTAAATCAAATTTAATATCTCAATCCAAATAAGAATAAATTTTCGTGATTCTCTGGTAGAAATAATTTCTTCAATGTTTCGTGGCCGACGATGACAGGTATGGTATGGGTGAAAAAATGACTTTAGCGATTGATATTAATAGCAACATGATACACGCGATAAACGGGCGTTTTATCGGACATGGACTTTTCGGCTGGGCAAGGAACCTAACCAAGTAACGGACAGACGGACGAACAACGAGGATGGTAGTAGTGTCGGTTATACATGCGAACAAGAATCGCGTGTTTCGTGTCTGAAAACAGAAGCGACTCGGCAAGACTGACGGCGAGGCACAGTATAGAGGCCGAAAGGAGACGTAGAAGGAACGAAGGAGAAAGAGAATAAGAGAGAACGAGATTTAGTTGGCGGAAGGGAGAAAAAGGGAGAGGAGAGAAAGAGAGAGTAGAGAAGCCGGAGATGGAAAAAAAGGATGCCCCGAGCACCACCTAATCAACATCTGTCTAGTGTCTCGACCTTCCTCTCAACCTACTCAACCCTCGATAACTCCACGTGTTGCGTGCTTGAGACGCGCAGCGAAACACGTGATGTTGCTTGCACATTCGTGGACTCGATTGTCTGCCTCGATAATGTTCGGCTGAGAACGTAAGCAGGGATAATAACGCTTTTACAGTAGAAAGCAATATATTGTATAAAAATACAATGTTTACAAAAAAAAAAAAAAAAAAAAAAAAAAAAAAATATTTTTTTTTAAATGGCTATATAGTTTTATTAAATCATAGAAATTAAAACAAAACTCTCTGAATCATAATTAAAAATTTTCATACAATTAAAATATTGATATACATAGTAAAATTGATTGAGCTCTTTCGTAATATTGCGATTTCACGTGGATCAAGGTGTGCGCGAACATCGCTGCGGGAGTCTCGAGGGCGTTCTATTATGCAAAACGGCCAACACCTTCCTGACGGACGTGCGACGAAATCGGAAGCCACAGTCCCTTAAACTTGAGGGTCCCTAATACCACGCGGTGCGTCATCACTCTCGGAGCGTAGCAAATCGAATTGAAGTCGCAGGCAATTCTGCGGACGCGTTGGCCCAGCAAAACGCCGTAGATGCCGTGCTTAAGGACAGAACCACGAACGGTTGCAACCCGACACCCGATAAATTCGATATCACGGCCCGCCCGCGCCTCGACCCGCATTTAGGTTGGGCCTTGGCCGTGGCTCGCTGCTCGCCTCCACGTACTCTCACGTCATTTTTGACCCTCTCCTTCTCTCTTCTCTCTTTCGCTAATATACTTCTTCCTTCAGCCCGTGTTCTCTTCCTCCTTCTCCCCATTTTCTCCCTCGCTACGTTAACCCTCGATCTTTCAGCCTCTCTTTCTTGCTCGGTCTCCGATTTTCGCTCCATCTCGTATTTACAACAAGTCTGAAATGAAAGAGAAAAAGAGAGAAAAAGGGAGAGAGAGGGAGAGAGAGGCAGAGAGATCGAGAAGATCAATCGAGAAAAAAGGCACGGTGCGCAAGCCAATCGCTCTTGCCGTCTTTATCTCACGTTGCAAACCGGCGGGCGAAAGCGCGCGGGTTCGCTTTTTTACTGCCGAGTCGGCCGTGAGGAGTATGTTTGGTTGAAATTTCAGTCGAGATCCTCCGCCTTTTCGGCGATGAAAGGTGGAATCGAGGGAAAAAGAACAGGTCAACCGGTGACAATAACGACGAAAGTGTGCACACAAGTGTGGTGGAAGAGAGACGGACGAGAGGGACGACGAGAGCAGGGAGATCGAATGCCTCGCGTCTTTCCATCTACGTGTGATCGAGATCTCTCTCTCTAAGACACTTTGCGAGATGCGAATTCTTTTTTCGTGAACACGAGCGATTCGTCGAGATGGACGTCCATTCGTCAGCCAAATTGCTGCCGCGCGAATCACAGAGCAAGGTAGACGACAATCAAAATGTCCTGAATATTATACGATTCTTTTTAATGTTTGCCAATATAGATTTATTCATTTTCCAAATTAAAAAGAGAAAATTTTGTTGCAATTGATAAGTAAATTTAGAGAATCTAAACAGCAATCTAAACAGTTTAATCAGATAAACAAAATCGGTCTACCTGTCAAAATACGTCCATCATGTACCAATATTTTGATCATTTCGAAAAATACATTTTTACTTTCTTGTTTCTGACATTTACATTATTAGGTCTCGTGTTATGTATAGTGCAATATATATGTAGTAATATGCCGTAACATGCTTACGTCAAAATGCACGATGATTACGAGCATATTACAAAAGACATTCGGAGCTTTTATCGCACAAGATGCGTGGCGTACCGATAGCGAGATATTCCGACACCACAATACTAATTATGCTTCCTTAAAATTTAATGCCGAGCCATTCGTTCGCCGCAACGTCTTTCGTATCTAATAAATCTTCCTTCCCTAACACGCGCTTCAAGTGGAATGTATTTCGTATCGAGCGAAACGCTCCTCGTAAGTCACTCCAGTACCGACCAATCCTTTAAAACGCGCAGCCTGTAAATACCACGTTGATAGCTCGTCCTCTCAGAACGAAGGGTTCGATTCACAGCCACGAGGGGCAGTGTACATTCCACGACTCGTCAGCAAATGTCGACGACGTCCGCCTCGGGGATTATGCCGAGCATTTTACCGACGTTTATATTTTATAACCATCGATTCGGTGAAGAGAAAACGCGTCCGTCTTGATTAACCGAAATAATAAATCTTAAATGCTACTGCCAAATATTCATTTTGATCTGCCGATTCCTTGAACGGCCAATAGAAAAAGTGTGAGAAACGGAAACAAAAATAATTATACATCAGCCGATTTTCCCACATTACTTTCCACGTTACTTGTTGTACTATTGCTACCAACAACTGCTGTGTAAAACGCAAACGTACATTATTCTTTAAATCTCGCGTACATCTAATGTTATCCATATTATTCCTATTCGAAATGCCGCGTCAGTACTCTCGCAATCTCCGACCAAGATGCAACGGAAATTGCATTCCGCAACACATTCGAATTTCGACGCGAGTTCCATCGTTTGGTTTATCGGAATCGGAGGGAGACAACGCCAAAATTTAGGAGATGCGTATGTTCGTGCGTCTGATTCGTCGATTGCTGAAAAGGTCGACAGAGAGAACGGGCAGAAGAGGAAGAAGACCGGGAGGGAGAGAAGGTGCATAAATAATGATGGCGAGCGGCATTGTATATCACGCGGCTTGGTGCGCGTCCACGACTCCTATCGGCAAACAATGTTTTATTCCCCCGTGGCATTTAGCCAACGAACCGGCGAGTATCAAGATCGCCCGTCCCCGGTAAATAATCAGATACCGAGCGTCCGAAAATCCCTCTCTTGCTCGCGTAAAAGGCACCGATGGCGCGGCCAGGCCAGGCCAGGGGACAAGATGCCGAAGAACGCACCGAGGAAGGATACCGTCGACCCTCTTTGCAAACTATCGCGGGTCCGCGTTACTTGATTCGGACGTTTACGCGCAGATGTTGGAGCGACATCGGCTCGCGCCGATATCCTCGGAAGAAAGAATTCAACTTTAAGTTACACACATCGGGCTATGTTAATCTGAAAAGAGTCGGTTTCGTGTCTCACATTCTCTGCTTTGTAATTTTTTACAACGGCTTGGTACAAGCCGTGTGGTACAAGCGGTACGCATTGCATCACAATGTAGTAGTACGCATGCTTATCTTATTATAAAATACTTACTACTTATCACAGGCACTCGATAATTTTATTAGGCATATATTAATCTAACTTACATAGGCCTCTATGCAATACTCTTATCTCATTTATAATTTATGCAAATCGCAAAATATACTCTTTATCAACTTTACTCAACTTAATAGTCTAATGTTAATTAGTATAATTATATGTACATTGACTCGGTTGAGTGAATCTATCCCGGATTATGACCTTTATAATTTATAATTACTTTAACATATTCTGATTATATTGTGCAATGACAAAAAATTTATTTTTATTCCTAGTTTTTTAAAGAAATGAATTATATTATATAAACATATTATAACATCGCGTCTCGAATAATTCACTTTTACTTTTTACATCGCTTGTATGATAACAGAGCTTTTATTGATATTTAAATACCGTCATATGTATCATGCGCTAATTTTTTTTTTTTTTTAAACAGAGATAAATAAAACAGCAAGACAAAATGTAAGTCGATCCAAGTAATGGATTTGTAAATTGAAATAATTATAAATATATAAATTTATCATTATCTTGATGGAAAGTAAAAAAATCTGACTCGAGAGGAAGAAGAAGACGAAGAAGGCATGCTTTCAGAGTCAGATTTTATCGAGTGCGCGTGATCTCTGTGGACCGGTAAAGTAAATAAGAGGGTTGCCTACTTCACGAACTTAACCTAAACCGTTCACCCCGAAGAGAAAAAGGGAATGAAACGCGAGAGGAAAAAGGGTGAGAAGAGAGAAAAAGAGAAAGAAGAAGAAGAGTCTGGTAATAAACACGCGTGGGCGAAGATCGGAGACTTTTACAGTAATTCCAGGCTCTTTACCCGGCAGATGCCAATTTAAATTCCTTTAACGCACACGTCGTATCTTTTTTCCCCTTCCCGTGCCTCCGTCGGACGTGAGAACGAGCACTTTGTTAAGAGCGACGCGAAACAATTCGAACGATTGACCTTGCGGTTACGTTCAATTAAATACGTATCATCGCGCGCTTATGTCGTAACTATATAATGATTGGTTTTGCGCTATTAGAATCGACCTTCAAGGTCAATCATCGGTCGGAAATCGATGCCGAATCATGGATTGCTTACCGGTAATTATCGCTGATAGCCAACTAGATAACGCGCAATTTGACATTTGCACGCTCTCTTTTTTTTTCCATTTCTGTCTCCTTTGCGCGCAATTCCAATTATCATATTCCGTGATAGATTACGAGATTAAAAATTGAAAAAGATTTTACTTCCATATACCCTTCTACACCCACGTTGTTATTTATCAGTTGACATCGCACCGATGGCACGCAGAGACGGCTGCTCGTTCTTATCTTTCGTGCGACGAAAATGCGTCATCGATCTCTCTCAGGGAGGTCGTCAACGAGATTCCTTACCGCGTCCGTTCGCCTCTCTTTTTTTCTCTCTCTCTCTCTCTCTTTCGTTCATCTTCCTTCCTTTTTCCGTTTAGTTAATTGGTGACAATATTAAATAAATAATCACGCGGCACGGAACACGACAAACGATTCCGTTCGAAACTTAGAGGACCTAGCTGGAAAAGATGCCAAAGGTAGACGAAGGAGAAGACGAACACGACGGGAGAGACTGGCCAGGTCTTGGGAACGCGGCGGCACAATCGTTTGAGAAATGACAACACGATTGTCGACACTCCCCCTTTCGGTTCCGGCCATCGCCGCAGCCTCTTTGTTTACCAACCCCTCATTCTCTCCCCGCTATAGCTTCTATACGATAACTACTAGTCGTACCTTTTCTTTCGCCCCTGCATTATTTACCGTGGTCTTAGATACTTATTGTTTGCTCTACATACAGTTTATTACATGACGGGAAAGCTATCTTTTGCGGCGAGCAAAACGATTTATGTTAACAAAATTGTTTAGTACTTACATGCCGGAAAGAGATGTAAGTGCGTATTTACGAAACTATATCGTGCACTTGTGTGATTAGCCACTTTAGCAAGATTTGATCTCGCCTTTTTCCTCTCTAGAGTTGGATGGAAAGAAGAGAGAAACAAGTAGATCCGGATGCGAACCGCTGCGTGTTACCGAATCGTCGATTTTTCTTTCGATAGAAATCTTCGATATACGATAGTTTATATCGTGATATGAAATAATGCGTTTTAAACGGAAAAGCACGACGCGTTCTTATTTTAATGCGATCTTAAATACAATGTATAATAAATATGTTATCGTTTTTATTTTTGGTTAAGGATTAAATTCTACTAAATTAAAATGAAGAATAGCAAAAACTAGCAGCTCTTAGATTATGTGTGATTATGCGAAACGCGCTTAATGTAAGAGTTATATTTTTTTACATTTTAAATTGTGTCCGTATTATATGTTTGTGTTACAAATTGGATCAATTTAATCGGCGAGTTATATGCGATACAAATTATACGCGGTTGGCATTTAAAATCGCTTACCCAATCAAGCGAATCGGAACGCAGCGGGAGCAAGGTATAGCGCAAAAAAAGGCTGGTCATTTAGAAATTACTTAAATCGTGCGGCTGTATGAGAGAAGTCTGAGAGAGCCAGCCCTATCCGGAAACGTTCAACCGGATTGCGTAATCGGTTATTCACGAGCATACTAATCGATCTTGTTTACGTACATACTATGTATACTCGCGCCAGCATCAATTAAATATAACACGTTGTAGTTGATTGTCTAATAGAGAAATTCCCTCAACGATAATCATTAAGACTACGCCAAGTCACGCGGAAGAGTTGACGGTGCATGTGACTACGCAAAGGACACGTTGAGAAACACTGCGACGACAAGAAGGGCAGCCATAGAACTTGGTGCAGAGTGAATGAGAGAAAGAGAGAAGGCAGAGAAATGTACAACAGTGAGCGAGATGGAGAAGAATTGTATGGAAGAAGAAGAGGAAGAGGAAGAAGAAGAAGAAGAAGAGGAAGAAGAAGAAGAAGAAGAAGAAGAAGAAGAAGAAGAAGAAGAAGAAGAAGAGGTAGGCCCACGTAGCCTCCTGCGAAGTAATATGCTCTCGCCGCATGAGGTCCTCTCCCCTCCCCTCCCCTCTCAGGTTCGCTCACCCTCCGGACCCCACGAAACCCTTTTCACGTTCGACCAGGTACGTCCCTCCGCTACATCGTAGGGCTCCCACTTGATCAATGTTTTAATTGCCGTTAATGATTCGAAGATATCTCTCACGCGTCCGAAAATGGAGAACGAGCGCAAAAGGGGGCACGAACGAAACGATAGAGAGGTTGAAAGTTGGAAGGAGGAGGATCCACAAGGATGCAAAGAAAGAAGGAGAAACGTCGTTTAAGTGTCCGGTGACTACATCTCGAACGAACGCTCTTGCCCCAGGGTCTTTGACTCTTTTCGTAGCCGCGGTTCATTGTACCGATGCTTTTCTAAGAGCATCTCATTTCGTATTCATTGCCTCGGCCGCGGGTATCTTCATTAGCGCTTTTGTCGAATTCCTCGCGAAACAAGCGGAGCGTCCACTATAGTCGAATACGTCCCGCATTCATCGACAAATAAGTAGGTAGGTAGGTAGGTAGGTAGGTAGATATTGTAGATAGACAAAAATTCGCCGGGTCGAACGGACTTTTCATCGTACGAGCGGTTTCGTTCACCTTCTAACTTTAAGATCAATTTCGTCTCGGACACAATGCGTGCTTATGGAATCATATATCAAGAGCAGTTACACACACGCCGCTCATATACTTACACTTCTCGGGACGATCATTTATTCTCGCTAATTGTTATTTAATTACGAAACATTAATGTTGAATCTATATTATCTGTATTATCTGTATTGCCTATCTGTTTTACTGCATTGTTATACATTACACGCAAATTTCACAAATTTCGCGGATGTTAAATGAAACAAATCACACGTGAATTCTAATTAATGAAATTAAAGATAATTAATTAATTAATATTTTGTACAAACATTTATATCTATAGAGATCGATTAAAAAATAAATCCATTTAAAAATCAATGTTAAAAGTATATCGTTAAATAAAAATTAATTCTACATTTGAAAAAAGTTATATGTATGTACGTTTCATCAAACGAAATTATAATGTATATTAAAGAGTTTATGAACAACGATGACGCACAAAATTCTCTTGCGCAATCTCTTTAAAGCGGATATATGTATATCGTGTGTATCGAGTTGTATCGCTCTTGATCTACCCGTGACCCACCGCATGCACGTGGTCCAAGTATAACGACGCGGCGGGAGATTGAAACCGCGGAACGATGGGGTCCGATGTGAGCGAGGTTGAGGATCAGAATACGGAGGAGGAGATGTATGAAATGGTAACTGTCAGTGTGTAGGCCAAAGTTGATGGCACATTGTCATATTAAGCCGGGGGTAATTTGTCTGGCCTTTTCTCAACCACCTACACCCGGGAACGATGGCTGTTCGATGACCTCTCCTGGTTTTCGATTCGACAACGACAGTGCGCCTTTTTCACGATTTTTTTTTCACCAATCTCAAGAGAAAAAAAAAACAGATAATAATGTCACGTATATATATTCGCGAAAAAGTATTCACAACATCATTTCTATCCTGAGCTGGACCGAAAAGTTATGAACACAAATATGCTGCGTTGAAATGTAATGATTACTAGACAGATGTCCATTTTCAATTACTACTGACTCTCGAAGATATTTTTCGATCGATTCTCTTGAGCGAACCCGAATCGTTTTTTATTCCACTTCATTTACATTTCAATATATTAAAAAAAATATTTGACAAAATAATTTATGGTTTTCTTGAAATGCGTCATTTAAAAAAAATCAAATCTAAATCAATTTAAAAATCGATAAACAATGTACGATTGTATACGCATACAAATTTCTTCAACAGTTTTATGTACAATGTTGCATAATGACCGGACCGAAATCGTTCTGATATTCATTCCTGGACGACCTCCGGGGAATACCGCGGTCAGTAAATGAGCCTAATTTTTATTTCCTGCGCCATTTTTTAATGTCACCTCCTCTACCACCGATCCTTAGCCTGTGCTGCCTTGATTACACAGCCGAAAGGAGATAGATCGAGCGCATTAGCTCTCTTAGAAGCCCTTTCACGCGGGAGTATGCTTTTACATGCTATCGCTACGAGGAATCCGTGAATGCGCGAGAGTGCGTGTACTGCTGGCTGGCCGCACACGCAGGACCCGGCTTTTACACCTGCGGGCCTACGGCTGTTACCGTGCAGAACGGTAATAATAATTTGGACGGCGACGAGCGGTCGCATTTGATGTTCCGGAGTCGCCTGCTGGGTGAATCGCGCGACAATGTCGTCCCCCCGCGGGACCTCCTAGCACGCAACTCAGTAATCGATCATTACTCCCGGGGGCTATTAAAAAGCGGCTGGGTCTTGGTCCGAATCCGGGCGTATAATACTGTGGCCTTGATTTTGTCACGATCGTCGTTAATTAATTCAGCTCACGAAAAGGTGTGAGTTTTCGGATCGTGCTGGTCCTCTCGTTACGACGACGGTCAAACACATTTCGATATCCAATTTTTCAAACACGAAAATCAACCAATCATTCCGTTATCATTTCTCGCGAGATGTGTGCGACTCGTACGGATTAATGAGAATATATAGTGCAGATATATAATATATTTAAATCCAACTTTTTGTTAACAACGTCAACCTTATTATTCATATAAAAATAATTAAATTTTTATTTTTATCCTATAAAAGTTTGTATGCAGGAAAAAAATTATATAATTTTTGGTATTAAATATAATTAGAATATTTATTAAATAAATTAGACATCGAGACACCGGTATAACACGACATCTCTCATTTACGTCTAGCATTCTAGCGATCTCATTTGTATTATATAATTAATACTCGTAATCATTTTTGTGTACAAAACTTTTTGCAAAACTATTATAGAATTTTCAAGCGCTTAAAATCTGATAAAAATATATTAATACATATATATTCATTATGCATATTGTATATTAATATATAGTCATTTCTGTAGACGTATTTAATATTGAGCAAGTTTTAAATTTTTGTTCGAAAAACGCTTCTTTCAATGAGATTAAAGTGTCTACTTTTTAAGTTGTTCAAGTTGAGCGAGTTTTTTCAATGAACCTGTCAGACAACATTTCAGTTTCGTTAAAAATTTAATATCAATTGATCGTAGCGAAAAAAGTACAACCTTGTTATATTTTATATCGTAAAAGAAACAACATTTCGATATCGTCAAAGAAAATGTTACTGACGCGCAACAACTCAGAACAAGAACGAAAGAAATCACTCAGATACGGGGAACTACCGACTTGCGAAATTACTATGATCTCGCTAGCATCTCCGGAAGATCGATAATAATCGCAATTACGAAGTAGTCACTCGTAACGAGCGTTCCTCGTGTACGTGGAGCGAGACGAATCCGCTACGACTCGTGCAGAAAAGAAAAGGCAGTGGGAAGGAAGTGGGAAAACCAGAGTAGACGAGGAAGAAAACGCACAGAAGGCAGAGGCTAAACCTAAAAGAAGAAGAAGAGACAAGAGAGAGGAACAAACTCCATTTGCTACGTGCATTGAAACTATCTCTAGAGTATACTCGACATAACTCGACGGTAAGAAATTTTTATATAAACATTTTGCATGTGAAAAAAATCTCATTGTCGTGTAAAATTGCATCATTATATGCTAATTTTATTGGACTCTCCGATTTGCTTCACACTTATCGCTGGTTAAATTTGTTGCCCAGCACACAAGCGCTTGCACGGAATCTCTATGTTAACGTTTCAATAACGGCGGGAATATCCGTGTGTCAATAAACAGGAGGAATTCTATGACGTGTAAAAAGGAGAGAAAAATACTTACATGGAAAATATATAAGGATGAAAGCGAAAAGATAATAGAATTTTAAAAGACAGACAGTCTTTTAAAACGGAGGAAAAAGAGCAAGAAGGAGAAAGAAGAACCGCACGCGCGCGTACGTTTACGATCGACCTGCCTTGCGCATCGCTTACGCACGTGCGTGTATATGCAAACGCGCCGCATGGGGCGACGAGACGACGGGGCCCGACAGAGTACACGAGGCACCGAGGCACCGAGGCACCGAGTCACAAGAGACGGAACAAGAAGAAGAAAAAGAGCGTGGAGAGAGGGTGGAAGTGGATGGTCGCGGAGAAGAAGAAGAGGGTGGTAGGTACTTCTGATTCTAATTACCTCGAGTTACGAGCGGACGATCCGCTGAGATCTATATACGGGGTTTCTTGTCCCCATGCGCGATTGCGCTCGCTATAATTCCGTTGCTCTCCACAGCTTATAGACCACGTACCGACGTAATGGTCCAACCAGGCGATACGATACGGTTACAGGGATGATGGGGCGACGTGAGCGCGCCTCCGGGATACTCTCGCCCGAGATTATCTACCGCGCAAACGCCGACTTTTCGGTTTCCTCGAGAGATTTCTTTAGTCTTACAGAACGGAGAGACTACGATCGATGGAAAGATGCAATGCGCGTTATAGGTCAAAAATTATATTTTCTCTGTACTGTATCACACACATTATTTGATGATTTTTATTCGCTGGTCGTTGGATTATTTTTGTGACATACGCGTGATTACGATAATGACAAAGTTGTCAATTAATTTCAAAACTTACAAATGGGATTAATTTTAAATTTGCTGCAAAATGGAATGGTAAAAGCAATAGTAACAGGTTTTGAAAGTGTACATTATAAATTAAAGAAAATAAATTTCTCGAGAAACCAGTTGTTCAACGTAAATAAAATAGGTGTATAAATGAGTAGGTAGTCTCCGTCTGCACTTGATAAGTTATAAGATTGCGCTATTAAAAAAAATAAATTCATACCTCTCATTTCACAAAAACGAAACCAATTAATCGAGTTGTACAAAACATTATCAACCTTTCGCCATCGTTCTTTTCTTTGTAATCACGCACCCAGTAGAATGCAAAAATAATTTCCGTCAATATTATTTTCCACATCGTTAAATCAAAACCGCATAACTGGTTTATTACAATTTAAATTGCTTGTCATTAAATTAATAGCTCATTAGGACACTTTAAAGCTCCAATTAGTCTATTTCGAAAAAAAGGAGGATGCGTTATTATAAAAAAACAAGATGGCGCGTTGTTGCTGCGAAATCTCAAGTGATTTTTTTTTACTTTTTCGGTCGGGATCTAGATTTTTAGGCCAAAGTCGATAAACGACTTCGTTTAACCATTTTTCAAAGCTGTAATTAATAATTACGCGTCGGCGGGCGTCGAGTACGATTGCTAAATTCGTTCGCATTTCCAGCATCCCATCCTTGCTTGTGTCCTACTTGTTGCTCTTTTGCACGCAGCTTCTTTTCCTGCGTTTTGATGGAATCACGAAAGAGAAAACAGAGTTCTCTCTTTCTTCATTCCTCGTAAACCGTGACCCATTACATTTCGGCAGCACGATAATGAGAAGGCGAGGAAGAAGAAGAAAAAGTTGACGACAACAAGGATGGTTGAGCAAGGTGGAAGCCCCGCAGCAAGGCACGAACTATCCGTACGTCATTAAAAACGAATGGAAAGGGTAAAAACGCCGCACCGGTCGCGGATTCCGTGATTTACAGGGAGGCGAGTACATGTGAGACAGCCAGACGCTTTCTGTCTAAAAAGAGTGTAATATTTATTCAAGAAAATGTTTCTTCACGCGAGTTCCGAAGGAGCTACAGGGAGTTGAAAGTCTTCCTTTCCTATCGCAGCTTCTTTCGTAAACTTGTACGAGAGTAGGATAAAATAATGGGCAATATGAGATCTCGTTCTTTAGAATAAAAGATATTTCGTCTTCGTCTTAATTAATCCTTTAATTCGTTCGATCGGCGACGAGTCGCGACAAGTTTACCTAGCGATGTATGAAGAGACTCAAATCGGCGTATCCAACCATGCGAATCTTCGACACGAGTAACCGTTAGAGGCACTCGGTGAACTGAAGAAGACAGCAATTACTTGAACGCGAGTCCTCGAGGTGAGCCGAAGGAATTTCAAACGTGCAACGATACTTCTACCAGTCTCACCTCCGTCCTTGAAATGATCCACAAGCTATTCTCAACTCGACTCCCTGCACTTTGCAGCTGAGCAAATGTATAGACTCTTTCCTGATTTTTTGAGACTGTCACTATTCACCGGCTCCTTGTTTTTTGAAATTTTCCCAAAGGATGTTTCAAATGGAATTTTGGATAATTTATGAGCATAAAACGTTAGGAAAGGTAGCGGAGATGGTAGATAAAATGTAGGTAAAAAGAGAGAGAGAGAGAGAGAGAGAGAGAGAGAGAGAGAGAGAGAGAGAGGTAGACCGCTACGTAATCTATCGACATGCATGTCAATAACAATGCGGAAGAAGACGAAAGCAAAGAGAAGGAGGAGGAGGAGGACGATGGCGATGACTGTGCCGATCTCGACGGACACGGGAGAGGCGTTTCGGTTACTGCAGGGGGTAAAAAACGCGTTTTAACACGGTTCGGTCACGATCATATTCCGTTAGCCGTATCGCGCGCTCTCGTTCGTTTCTAAATTAATCATTGAACGATAAAAGTGTTTGTTCATCGTCGCGCTATGACCTCTAGGATATTTTTACGACGAGCGGACGTAACTTAATTTTCAAGCGGACAATTTCGTCCAGCAACATTTGACCTAACGGCGCGTAATTCTTTTCTCATCGTTATCGGATGCGATCTCGCGACTCGACACAGTTGCAAGATAAGAATCCTGATTGATCGACAATAAAAATCGAGAGGAAGATGGAGAGAGAAAAAGAGAGAAAGAGAGAGAGAGAGAGAGAGAGAGAGAGATGCTCTCATCTGCCACTTTCAATACAGAAGCTGTAGCGCACGCATCTTACGCTCGGCCAATACAATGAGGCAATTTCGCGATAATGACGTTGCAAAAGTCAACGACCGGAATGTGTCGTTAAGTGGTTTCGGGAAGAAATCTAACGCTTTATTTTAATCGTGTTTTACGAGCGTGAAATGCGCGCGGCGTTACTCGACGGTCGTTGGCACCGGCGACCGGCGACACGTCGCGGTAAATAATGCAACGCGAGATTACGTCGCGCAGGACGAAACGCGTCGACCGCCGCAACATTTCGTCAACGGGGCCCCGAGCTCCTTAACCACCGCGAAGAAAAAGCGTCGTGGCCGTGGCGTAACGACCTGTAAAAGAACAAATAGCGTAGCGGTAAAAAGCGCTTCCTCGTAAGTAACGAGCATGATTTCGAGAACGAGATTACCTTTTGGAATATAAAATCCAAACACTCACGATTCTCACGCGTAACATCGGTAGCTATTACATTCGCGAGTCAAGAGTCGATGTGACCGACAATAATAATTTTAAAAATATTTGCCAATCTAACCGAGAGATAAGTCGCGTAATATAGATGACTTACTCAAGACTGGTCATTTGTCATCGTACAACTTTTCGGGATATCTTTCAAGGTATACGAGAGGAAAAGAGAGCAAATGTATCGCGTACGCATATATACGATATGGGATGAGGAGCGATAACATAAATAAAAAGAAAAAAAAAAAAAAACCACTGTCGCTTCTCTTCGATAGCCAACATTGTATGCTCTCGCAAGTATCTACTCCAATATGCACGAGGGTCTTATCGACTGCGCGGTGGCAAGTTTCGCGACGTATCGAGATGCAGGAGATGCAAAAAGAAAACGAGAAAGAGAGAGACAAGAGAGGATGAAGTAGAAAGGGACAGTAAAAGGATCGTCGGGCATAATGGCCACGGCATTACGATCGGGATTACGCGCGCCGAAAAGTAGGCCCGTTTCAATGCCAGGGCATCGTCACTCGAGTTCGAGAGGCATATGTTATGCGCGTTCGCCGTCCCTCCAACTTGCACACCGGCGACCGGCGACCGGCGTCGCTTCGCCTCGTCTCGCCTCGTTCAGTTTGACCGCGCGAGAGACGAAACTTTGCCGGCGGCCGATGCCGAAGGCCCTGCCATTCCGTCGGTCTCCGTCGGCCGTGCTTACGGCTGCGGAACTATTGGCTATCTCTTGTTGTGTATCTGGCATATTGTTAAGTTAATTGAAAGGGGTGATAAAATCGCGATGTTTTTTGACGTTAAGCGAGATGAGCGCATCGCGAGAGAACGGAGAACGGCGGTGGCAGAAAGAGAGAGAGAGAGAGAGAGAGAGAGAGAGAGAGAGAGAGAGAGAGAGACAAAAGGGAGAAAGCCGCGGGAGAGCAGAGGTCTAACTCGAGGCAGACAGAAAGAAAAAAGAGAGACGAACAGAGAAAGAGGGGGGGAGAGAGAGAGAGAGAGCGAGCGAGAGAGCGAGAGAGAATGCATGCCACGCATGCAAGAGGGGAGGAACGGAGAACGCTGTCGGGAGCCGCGAGTTCGCCGCGGCGCTGTCTGTGATGAACCCGAGGGGCCGGTGCGAGACCACCCGAACAGTCAGGATCCTCTCCTCTCCGG
The DNA here is from genome assembly GCF_047496725.1 of Anoplolepis gracilipes. Lineage (NCBI taxonomy): Eukaryota > Metazoa > Arthropoda > Insecta > Hymenoptera > Formicidae > Anoplolepis > Anoplolepis gracilipes. The sequence goes on along the minus strand of NC_132977.1, from coordinate 10,368,290 downwards.
TGCTCGCAGACGGTATACGCAGAAGTGACTGAGATCGGAGGAGTGGGAGGAGAAGGGAGCAGACAGTAGTGGGACAAGAAAGGGTACGTCGGCGTGGCAGAGCGCCGACGCCCCTCGAGATTCTTAATTGCAGATAAATAATGAGAACGCGCGAGGTAGGCACTTTTGAAAGTGAAATTAGTTACGAGGGCCCTTTTGCGCGTGAGCGAGGAGAGACTTGTTTCCTTTTCCCACTCAAAGATGCAAAAATTTCGTCTTTATTGTTTTTCGCGTGCTAATGTAATGGATTTTTTTTCCACGAGATTATTTAGACGAATATTTACTTGATAATGTCGATTTATAAAAGAAAAATAGACGCGAAATTCGTCCATTCGAATCGTAGCTAGATCGATAGGATTTGTACGTGAAAGAAATTGTGCGTTGAATATTTTCTAATCGTGTCTGTAATCGTACTTGTTAACACGCCAGACGCATGAAAGATAAATCAAGAAAATCTGGAACGGTCGGACTGATTCTGAGAGACGACAAGATTGTGGTGTATCACGCTACGGGTCGAGAACTGACAGTATGACGCGACACATTCCTGCGAACGGCGTAAGAAGTAAGAACCTCGGCAGGGCTAAAGTACCCGCGTTCTCAGCGGCACGTCAATTTCCTTGACACGTCTTTCGAAATCAATCTGAGCGTGTCTAACGCCGACATTGACGAAAACCTTGTCGCCCCGTTCTCATGCGAGATACGACCGATCTTTTCTCTCACAGCACCGTGCGAGTGCCGAACAAGTACGAGAAATAAACCCTACCCTTCCCGTCCTTTCCCAAACGACGATCCTCGTCAGTCCTTCAAGTCACCTCGAGAGTTCACCGTGCGACGTTATTCGCGATAAGTTTCAACGTAGGTGACGCCGATGGCAATACGCCTCGAGCGCGTACCTGAAACATCAACTCGATTGCGCAACGACAAACGATCGCATATATTTTCAAGGGAAAGGGACACCGTTAACGAAAACTCGATCGTGAAATGGAAAGAGCGAAATACCGTTTTCGCGATTGCGGTCCTGATGCGAAATTTCATGTGCGTTGCAATTTCTGAAAACTCGAAATATTATACGGGGAGTGATTCAGCGGCGGTATCTCCTATCGGAACAACATCAACGTACCGCATCAAGCTGAGATCGCTTTCCGGACGAAACGTGCGGGGTCGCGCGTGCACGACAGAGATCAGGAAGGTAGATCGGACCGTGTTGTGCATTTACTATGTCCAGAATTTATCAGCGTTGCGCGTGCAGACGCGAACACAAAGTTCCGGGGTTGGCTGCAGTCTCTTTCTCTTTATCTCTCTTCTTCTTGCGGACGCAAATAATTATCTGAAGGATCTATGGCGTACTTTATGCTGGAATGCTTTTCTTGTACGGTATACGAGTGACGCTTGTACCTTAGCCCCCTTTTTCCGCAACCATCTACACTGATGCTATTATTCCCCCGCCCCCTCCCCCTCCCCCTCCACCCTTGCCGCTGTTTGTACGACTATTTACTGCGTTTGCATGCGAATGTAAACGAGCGAAAATATACGTGAGTACTTGCGAGTACGTGTCTATCTATGGATGTATGTGTGTGTGTATGTGTGTATGTGTATAAGTGTGTTTGTTGTGTGTATGCCACTTTACGGGAGCACCATGAGACACGAAGTACTATCTAAATGCACTGGCTCGCGTAATAACGCGAAATCCCACGGTTGCGTGTACATAGTCGTGCATGAGCGCGCGGCTCCGCGGTTAATATCCGCTCCAAAAGCCGTGAAACAGTATTACTCGGTCGATTCTTACGGGCCGATACGATTCTCTTCGAAAGTATATGTTTAAAATATATATTTTAAACATATACTTTCTTGCATCATGCGCGCGTTATGATCATGTTCATGACTTTTCGCTGCATTAAGTCACTGTGTCGTTTCGCGTAATGGTGCTTCCCCTTTTCCCCTTTCGCGACAATCGTTGAAATGATAAATACAATAATTCTTTCATTTCTTTCCATTTTCCTCGTGATTTCTTTCTCTTATTTTTTGTAAATATCGCGCGACTTGTATAGAATATCTTTTCATCATCTTTTCTCGGCGAAGTAAGAAACGAGGCGGTGTAATTCTGGACGGAGCACAGCGGTTAATAAGTCGTTTCAAGCTCGTGTAACCGGATGGTTCGTGTCAGGAAATCTAAGACAAACGCGCAAAGTGTGAAAATATGATTACTTAGTGCACACGTAGAGAAATAAAAAGAGAACGAAAGATAGGAAGAGAGAGAGAGAGAGAGAGAGAGAGAGAGAGAGAGAGAGAGAGAGAGAGAGAGATCCCATTTCGCCTCTGATAATAAATAAAAAGACAGACTAGAAAGAATATTTTTTTTCTACAATATTCAAAAACGTTTCCTTTTAACTCGGTCAATGACTAAATCAATCGCTATATAAAATGCAATTGGGCGATGTTATTGCTCTATTCGATGCTTAATGCAATTCCCCTTAAATTGCTTTCAAATGACATTACCGAGCTCGGACTGTTGGAAAGTTTCTTTAGCCGACGTTAAACGAGATAGTTCTAGCACAATGAATAGATCTTACGCCGCAAAATTTCGCAGCTCGCGCGTGTCGGAGTATGCGTTAGACGCGCTCGCGGACCCACAAAGCGTTGTATAACGTTACCCGGAGTTAATAAACCCCGAGGTCGAGGCCTGGCCCGCGGTTCTCCTCTTCGTCTTCGTCTCCGTCTCCGTCTCCGTCTCCGTCTTTGCATTTCCTCCGCCACCCCGTTCACTCTCATCTACGAGCGTCGACCACAATATTCCTTCCCTTCCTTCTAGCCCTGCCCCTCGTTCGTCCGCGATCATCCGCGCACATTCTACCTCTCTCTCTCTCTCTCTCTCTTCGAGATTGTACAAAGACCGCAGACAACGCTGGTTGGTTGGTCACCCGCAAATTATTTTCTCCCGGGAGAACTCATCTAGAAGATCCACCGCTGCATCGTTATCTTTTCTAATTTCTCTCCATCTTACCGCGCCCGCCGCGTTCGTCTTCCACTTCTAATCACGCTACGAGGCACGCCCGAAACCACACTAGAGTTTATAACAAATAATGGAAATACAACGAAAAGAATATTCGACTGCTAGAAACTACAAGATTGTGTGAATAATTGAACAAGCGCAAGAATTTATAATTTTCTTATTTATAATTTGGTTGAAAAATTACATATCAAAAGCTAAATTGTGGGGCTAATTGTAATAATTACAATTTTGTACGTTATCTAAATTATATGTATATATTTGCACGCGCGCAAAGCATTCTCGGCGGGCATTCTGAGCGCCTTCCGTACAATTCTAGAACGGTTGTTACTCCTTAGTTGGATCGCAAGTTGATGGACACTCGCGCGATCAATGCCCTGTTTGTTCAACGTATACGGCTGAAAGCGAACGATCGACGAATACGCAGCCGGTTTCGAAGCCGGAGGTGACTTTCGTGCTTGCTGCTTCGTGCAACAAGATTGCACGAGAAATGAATGGCGTCGAGACTCCGTCATACCGAAAATGCTCGAGGCATTATGGCGCGCAGCGACTTTTGCACGCACATGACGAAAGTATACATATGTAGCGGTTTCGATCGGACCGGGTCGACGTACATCTCCAACGGATAAAACGGTTGACGAGACGTAAGAGAGCGTTACAGAGATCGATGCAGAGGAATTCTAATAATCCAATCAGATAATGATAACCTTCCTCACAGTTCCGCTTAAATAGACCTATTACGTTGCCTCTTGTTATCGTTTAGACAGTTACTTATTTGTAGATAGATTATCGAATCTATAACATTTATTAAAATAATTGGCCATTGTTGCCTCCAACAATCTTACGAATGACAAATGCATCTCTCTCTCTCTCTCTCTCTCTCTCTCTCTCTCTCTCTCTCTCTCTCTCTCTCTCTCTCTTCTACTCGTAAGGTTTGTGTGATACGTTAATAATATAATTTACTAAATGTCTTATTTTCTAATTTTACGTAATAATACGCATCCATATATAATAAATTGAAAGGCTTGAAAAAAATTCAAAATTTGAGCGCCAAAGAGATATTATGCAGTAAAATGAATGCATTCTCAATTGCTCATTCTGCTGTCATATATTCAGTGTTCAACGGTTGCATATACCGACTAAAATTGATCCCTCAAATTTGTGTACCGGCCGCCGCCCTCTACTACGGTTTTGTCCGCGGAAGTTCCGGCCGAATTGAACGGCCGCGGTTTTTTGTTACAATTACAGCACCGATCGCGTGATGCCATTACAGGAAACAAAGTTGTATAGGTGACCGTGACGAGAATCTGGAATCCTCGTGTGGCCGCAGGCGTATGAAACCAGCTTTGCATGCGTATATACGATAAACGGTTTTTACGGGTCCATATAAACTATGCTGACTGCCCCAATAGTCAAAGCGGATTGGCGATGCGCGGAAAAAAAACGCAATTTACCGGTTACAGTAACATACGGTAACATACACAGTAAAGTCGCGCGAAACCTCGCGTTGCTTTTCAATTAATGCTCTGTCATTATTTTATCTTTCCACCGCGTTCGGATACACATATCTTAGATACGAGAAATACATGTTTTCATCGATATAATTTTTTAATACGCCTAATCTGTAAATATATTTGTTATGACTTCATACGACCGCAATTTATACATCCGATCGCGGATCTATAAATTCAAGTCAATAGCGGAGCGTGTAAATAATATAAAAAGAACCTCGATATAGATTATGTTTTCCGAGACAAAATGCGGCGAGTATCGTTGAACGTGACACGCATTTTGACAAAGGATTAATACATTTTTTTTTTTTTTTCCCAAAGTACATCGGATTCGCGGATCGCCGGCACGTTCCTTCCGCTACCAGTATTAAATCGCGCGTGCGGGCGCGTTGTATTCTTTTCCTTTCCTTTCCTTTCCTTTCCTTTCCTTTTTTTTTTTTTTACTTTTTTCCGGAAGAGGAAACCAGTTATAACGCTCGCAGTGTGAAGGCAGCCGTTCTGGCAGACAACTTGTTTTTCGCATGATTTACAATGGGCGAAACGCGGGCGAATTATTAATAACCCGATCGTCGATCAAGATTATACGTATGTGCACAGCCTATCGATATATTTCATGCACTTTTATCGGCGCCTCTCATCTGCTCCGCAGAAAGTTGTAGGGGAGATAAGTGGTGTCGAGAATCTGGAATCTCTCCGCTTGCGCCCCGAGGCTGCGAAACGCTTTGCACGCGTACGCTTTTTGTCGAGCGTTCTGCCTGCATGCATGCATGCAGGCTGCACCACAGTTACCTTGCTACCGGTCAATCGGTAGCGCCTAATGAAGGATCCAAGTTGCATCAAGGTAACGTTCTATCTTAAAGCGGCACCGGTGCCGGTCATTATTGATGCACTATAAAGCTTCCCCGGCGTTTTCTTGCCATCGCGCAGACTTATTAGTACGCGACCGAGGCTTCTATTTATACGCTACTATAACGCGCGGTAAATATAATTTTAATGTCGTTCCGGCATTTCAGTATATCACGCCAACGGGCTCTCTTGCGAGAGCCTAGAGGCCCCTGGTTGGTACATTGACATTCTCGAACATACATCTCGACAAGCATGATATAAATATAATTTTACGAGATAAATCTTGCATTATTTATGTATCTTGTCTGGGTAAACCTCCAGGCTGTAATTCGGAGCGAAAGAAGGATATAATATTGACGATAAAAAAATTATTGATGTATCAGATGCACGATATAGATGCACAATTTAGTTGGACAATGTCAAGCGTGTATTCGACATTAATGCATTATATAATCCATGTAGTCTATTAAACTTTTCTAAATGCAATTATCGCGTAAATGGAAGCGTGTCTAAACATCGGCAATTGCAAATCGCAACAGTCTTATAAGACACGGTACGCTGCCGTATAAATACATATATACCATACAAGAGTTCCTCGTATGCGCACGCAGCGATATCTAATGTAGAGCACATGTGCCTACCGGTGCGGAACAGACGCGGCTGACGTTTACGCAAGGTTTTTCCTCTAATCGGTAGAATCGGATCGCTAAATGGCCACTAAACACTCCGTTACACGGTACAGTGCAAATGCACCAGAGCGGTGCTTTATGAGCGAGGAGCGTATCGAGCACTGTAAAGTATGCAGGTTGCACAGCAGCATGCTGCAAGCTGGTTGCATATTGATAGCGAGAAAAAGGGACGATTTAAACATTTCTAATCACGCAAATATTACACAGCTAAACTGTTATATGCTTTCTCTTCGTTTCTCTTCAACATGTATAAATTTTATGTAAAATGTAATCAAAGTTCATTACTTCGTTTTAAGAAAAATGCCAGAGACCGGGAGGAAAAATTGAGGTGAAAACGATCGACGTCTTTGCGATAATAAAACCGCGGAACACATACATTTTACGATGTCAGATTGGCGCATCCCTAGTGCATTTTTCCATCGACGAGCAACGGCAGCCGACAACGTTAATGACCAATCATGAAAGGCGATAATAACAATAGCCGTGAATTACGATGGATACGTAATGCGCCTACTTTGACCCGCGAGAAATTTACGGGCAAACCTGTGCGCCCTAAGATTTCGAAATTTACTATCGTTTATCCGCGCTCACCATGCTGTGAAATTCCGCAGTGGGATATGTATATATTATATATACAGCCATACTTAAATAATACGACCATATGGCAGATCTATAAAACGGGACACGGGTAATCGTTGCTTTTTTTTATGTGGCGCCCATCTTTACTCGGGAAACATAAAAAGCGAGAGAAAGTCATTTCGTTTATCTTACCATATATATTACTATATATAATTCTAGTCATCCTGAGAGACTATCGATTGAATGATAATAATAATAATCTCTCGGAATGGTATTTTTAAAATTTCGACGCTGTTGATGCTTCTTTAAATAAGGTTATATATATATGTTTTATGACTGGGTGTTTTCCTAGTAGCAATCTCCATTTGAAAGACTTTTATAGCCGGATAACGATGTACGCGTGACTTTGATTAATATAATAATCCGTTATAAACTCCCAGTATCGGATTTCGCAGATCGTAAATCAAGTTCGCGTGCCGAAATCATTGAATCGATAAGCGAAGCTCGAATCCGCTACAGGGATACAGGGTCACGCGTCCGATCTACTGTCAAGAGTGAAATTTACAATCAATGCAACCCTGCACCGATCGGATACATATGGAAACGATACGAGCGCGTAAATACCTGCGGAAGCGTTACGCCTGTGCGAGCAACACCGTTGCACACGAAGGAACCGCACGTCGTAACTGCAGCCTTAAAAGATGAGAGAGGGAAAGAGGAGCGACGATAAAAATGGCGACCGACAGATAAATCATGCTCTATCACTTTGGCTTTCCGTGCGGTTGCTCGTGTGCCGTTTACAACCCTCTCCTCCCCCGCGAAGAATCATATATATATATATATATATATATATATATATATATATATATATATATGCGCGCCATATTCATATACCTTCAAGTACGGATCTCGTGGAAGTTGAATGGCAAAGAGAGAAAAGGAGGGAGAGATGGAAAGGAAGGAAGGAAGGAAGGAAGGAAGAATCCTGGTTAGAAGGATTCGACCCTCCAGGATGTTCGATGGAAGGAGAGAGCCAAGATAGATGAGGATTGCTGATGGCACGAGGATGAGGAAGCGGGATAAGAGAAGGAAAGGAAGAAGAAGCGAGAGAGAAGGAAAGAGAGAAAAGGACTAAAGACCGAGAAAGAGGTATACGGAGGGTCCGAACCCTCCCGCAGTGAGAAGCTATCGAAGGTACAAGCATTTTTCACGTAATAACCCGCAACGCCTAGAGAAACGATTGATCGATTGCCCGACGCACGATTTTGCCTGTAAAGGAGCTCCGACGCGGCGCTTTTTCCCCATGATTGCGCTCGCGCACCTTCATGCTAATGCTATCCTCCCACCGTCGCAAAAATCGGGGAACGATGAGCGGATGATCGATGGAAATTAGCTTTGCCCCCTTGGAGGACCGCCGATCGATCGCCGGCGCCGGCGCCGGCGCCGGCGCCGGCGACATCCGCTTTTTTCATTCGACAACCGCGATTCCCGGTTTCGGTGACTCGACATTCCGCGAACGTATGTATAAATAGCTTACGCTTAATATACACTACTATACTTGAACTATAATAGCATCTTACGAAGCACGCTCGTCGCACGGAAATAAGAAATATAATTCGTCTACGAAGAAATAGAATTCAATCATAAAGCGAGAAAAATTAATATTATAATAATTTCTACAAGAAAATGACGTGTAACGTTGCGAAAACTCGATACAACTTATCGTATGTTTTTTCACGATGCGTCGATGCTCGATCATGTTGAAGATATCCTCGAGGGGAGATTCCGCTAGGTCGCTGCGGCCGCAACGACGAGTAAAATTGTCGGAGAGGCGACGTAATGTCGGAAGTCTTTATGGGGAGATAAGTGGTTTGCGCTAATGCTCGCGCACCATTAAAACACGACGTATATACCGTAATCTCCGAGAGTTTAGCGCCGAGCTAGCAAAAAAGTAGGCAGGCAAATTTTCCGTAATTGTTATCCATGTCGAGATGCGCTGATAATTATTCCATCCGCTTTTAGAGATATACGCACTCCTTCTCGAAACGGTACGTATAGCGATATTCCGCAACAGAACCATTGACCATTTGCCTGGTTCGCGTAATTAGAACTGATGGCGGCGGCGAGATAACGAGTTCGATGAATCTGTAGATGGCGAGTTGATCGGACGCGAGATCAAAAGTCTCGTTTACGACGTTACGAGTTAGATCTTGGCAAAAGAGAATGATAACTCGTCCTAGTAATATGCGTATGCGTATGTGCATGTGCGTGATCTGATTTAATTACGATCGAGCAATCCCGGCGTATTGATATGAAGCCGCGCGACGACGGTTGGCAAAATTATGGAAACTCGGTTAGGTTTGCGATTAACATATAGCGCGTAACTTAAAAGCATTTACGCGGTAAAATGTAGTTAATTGATTCCCTGGAGTAAGTCGGGTAAACGTTCACGGAAAGGAGATCTCGAGAATGTGATATATAATTTAATTAGATCTCCGTTCACCGAGTAGCTACCACTTGATTCTAATAAACTAGACTTTAATCAACCCCGATTTTTCATTGCATCACCAATTTCTATTTCTTCGCTTGGCAGGGCACCTCACGAGCTTTGCCTTTTTAGGCGAAAACCGAGGCCGTTATTTAAGAGCAAAAACGCATAAATTACCGCGCGTTATTAAGATGGCGCGGATCCAATCCGCGAACTGGTCTAATTGATATGCAAATATATAAGTTGCAATCCCCGAGACGCGAAAATATACCTTTTCAACTCTGTCGATATGGCGAGACACATACATTTCTATCTTTTCTTCGCCATAGCATGAATAAATATATATACAATAAATAAGTTAATATACCTAAATTTTGTTCCCTCGCGAAATCGAGCGCCACGAGATTAATTGATTAATCGATAAAAACATACGTCGCGCCCGACACGACGAGTCTGGATTCGCGCACGCGAATCTGAGATTTCGCCAGTCACTCGACGACCTTGTCGGGTAAAACGTCGCTGTTGTCCGTCGACACACCGTTAACCGATCGTTGTACGCTCGCGAGAGCCAGGAGGCGCGAGGCGAGGCGAGGCGAGGCGAGGCGAGGCGAGGCGAGGCGAGGCGAGGCGAGGCGAGGCGAGGCGAGGCGAGGCGAGGCGAGGCATCCCGTAGGCGAAGTTAATCTGCGGAACCGAAGACGGCCGTCGATGAATCGGTCCGTTCACCGCCAAGTGTCCAATTAGTCGCCGATCGTGCTGCGAGGTCTCGTCCGCTGTTAACCGATTGTCCCCTAACGCGACCATTTCCTACGCGAACCGCGACAAGCGCGCCTATCACCCGCTTGTGAATTCGTCGAGAGGCGATGGATCATTTAACGCGTTTATCGACTCGTTAAAGGCAAAGTGATATATATATATATATATATTAATTCGAAAGAGCACCCTAATTTTAATGACAATATTTATATTAATAGATATATGTACATATACATATACGTTAATATATTCTTGTAACATATTTTCTTACATGTGTGTAATTATGCGTGATTACGTGCGTCTCATATATATATATATATATATATATATACGAAATATAATTATAATAAAAGTAAAAGAGATTATTGATGCGTAATATGAGATTATCATATTATGTTATTAAAGATCTTTCCTCGATATTGAGAAAAGAGATTTCTCTTGTTGTAATTATCCGTAACCCAAGGACACAGCCTCCTCGAGCCTTGAATAATTTACGATACGGCGGTAAGTTCAATGTCTTTCAATGCTGTCATGTTTATGCACTTCTTCGCTACAGTCGCCATCGGCAAATAGGTTTTATATAAATACAAAGTTGCTCGAATTAAAACGGAATCGACACGATGTGGTGCTAGAAGACGCGCTACTCGGTTGTAACTGAAATTGAAATTACAATTGCGTCGGCGACGGCGGAAGAGGCGGTTCGCAACATCTCTCGATCTCTCGCCTCTTTGTCACTCTCACCTACTTGACAGACACACTTCGTTGGCACGCATTAATAAACGGCATACATTCTCTCTCTCTCTAACCTTTCATTCTCGTAACGCGCTCACGGCATACGCAAGAGCTACGGGCACCCGTTGCCAAGACGGAATAGATGCAGCCATCTACTAATTGCATCAACATACCAGTTCGCCACGTCGAACTGCACCTGCGCGACCATTAAGTTACGGTGCGTCTCGCGATCCACTTGGCTGACTCTCATACACGTTACGTCCTCCCTCTCGTTCTGTCGATATAAACAGTCAGATTTACTCTCATTACCGTTGCACCATCGAGTCTTGCGCAAGCACCTTTTATAACACGCGATTGCTAATTTGAAATGGTGTTCATTTAATCGCTAGATAATCGCGAGCTATAATTTTATTTTCGCATCCTTTCTCGCCATGTCCCAATCATTTAATTTTTCAGAAAATTTGATTTCTTTTTTGTTACACGATGAATAATAATAATAATAATCGACTCAAGATCCTATCGTTTCGTTTTCTCCGCCTTTACCACGTTTAATTGCAATTACCGATAGAATCTCGTCGCGCTGCGCGACGCATGTTTGTCCCGTTTACGAAGACAAGCTGCCAAGTATATCGTTCTAGAATTTTAATGAAAATATATACACAATATCTGAGAAAAGATATTTCACGTTTGTTGAAGCACCGAGTAACGGTAGACACCAAAGTTCTTCCAGGATATATATCTGACGAATGTATCACAGTTCTAACGTGCGGCCAGTGAATCGCGCACGTAATGTATTGCATGTAATTATACCGTTGTTGAGCATTGATATACATACCGAGGGTGTAGTAAAATATGTCGGATAATAATAATAAAGAAATTGCGAGATATCGCGTTATGAGTGAGTCACGAGGACTGTTTAAGTTCTCGAGATGGCCGGCTGCAATTACCGATAGGATCGTATCCTAGAATAGCGCGAATCGTTTGTGCATGCCCGGCTTGTATCGGATGTAAAATCGAGCGTGGAGATTAAAAGTACAAAGATATACAAAGCATTCTTGACAAGCTACTGATAGATCGCAATTCAAAGAGAGTGTCTCTCATTTCAAAGAGAGAGAGAGAGAGAAAGAGAGAGAGAGAGAGAGAGAGATCATATTTCTGGATAATTCAAAATACATACAATGTTTTCTTGTGAATTTTACGCTTCTATTCCTTTAATATAAATTTATTAAAATAATTATACTATGTAACACGTAACTTAAGAAAATATTTTTATATAAATTCTGGATGATTTTTTTATTTACAATTTTATGTACGAGGAACAATTCAATCACATGTTTTGAATGTGGTTATGTTTAGTATAAAAATACGGTAAAATATTACGAAATTATTCAAACTCTCCTCCTTTCTCCTTTTTCTCCTTCATTTCAGCAAAACGTCAAATGGAGAGTTATGCATCTCAGGTGCATAGGTTCTCGGTAAACCGGAATGCGAATAGCTATAGGAACCTCTCTTCTTTCGTTTTCGTCTCGTTGTTCCTTCCTCATCCCTCTGTCATCTCGTATTCGCCTCTGCCTGCTATTTTTCATTAGCGCTCGTTGCAGCGGTAAAAGCAACGAGAAGACGCGGAGCTGCTTTCTAAAACGTCAGTTTGAAAAAGAAACAAAAACGAAATAGCAAAAGCGAACGGAGCGACACGTGTACTTTGTCATATTTATTGTTTTGATATTCTTTGACTTATGATCCATACGCATCATCCAAACGATGGAGAAAAGAGAAAGGAAAATATAATGTGTGGCTAAATATTTCTGGTAATATATTAAATTTTAAATATGAGCAAAAATATGATTAATAACATGTGACTAATAATACGATTAATGACACACGATCGATCGATATATAATTGCTAATATACGATCTGCGATAATACTTTAGACAGTTAATAATACTTTAGAAACTAATAATCGAGAAACGTACAAATCAAAGTCGGAAAATCATTAAACTGCAACGTGAGTCTTATTTTCTCAAACACCAAACCAAATGCATATCGTACAGAAAATATAATTCACATTTTCCATCAAATTGCGCAGAATGAAAAAAAAATGTTTATTATTGGCATTTAGCAATCGGATTAAATTATTAATAAAAAGTGAAAAATAAATTGACTTTTATTGAAGATTAATACGCGCGAGTGTTGGTTTTACAATAATAGTGAAATCATTAGCATTCAACGACCAAGACACATTGTTAACAACATCGTTCGGAATGCAGGAAGCGGAAGAGGGGAGCCGCAGCCGAGGAGATGGTTGCGGCAACAATGTGCGAGGTCGTGCGACTCGCGCGGGTCTCTCATGTTCTCCTTTATTGCCAGGGTTGTAGGACTACCTATGGCAGACAGGTGCTCGATCGACGAGGGTTTCACAGGCCGCCGTGCAACGAGCGGCAACGTGGTTTCGCATAAGTAAAAGGGCGATAGATAGATGGACAGACGGATGGATGGATGCCTGCCTACATTCTCGCGCGCCATACATCACTCGATCGCGCAATGGGTTCTGCGAGCAACCGATTTTTCTCGCATTCCCGACGGGGGAACCATTGAGCTCGGGACGAGACGGGAAGAAAACGCCAACTTGATTGCAATTATCAACGGCGCGAGAACGGCCTAGAGTAACCAACGGTCGCGGTGCGACTCTCTCGCGTGCGCGATGCACCGCATTGTCGTAATTAATGATCGGGAAGGCAATGGGCATCCGCCTACTCGCCGATGGCGGCCCTTCGATTACCATTGTATTATTGTCGCCACATTACCCTATCGTACTTGTACAGTATCGATGATTGTTGCGATCGGAATGTATTCCGCCTGCAAAAGGTACACCGTGCATACACGCGTGCATAGGTGAATGCATAGGCAAATAATAAAAGATTGCGTTTTTCATCAAGAGAAGAGCGACTAGCTTCAACAGCCGTAATTTACGATCTCGCGAGAAATGTTAATCGCGTAATCGAAAAATTTCGAATGCATAAACGTTGCACATATTTGTCGCTCGATAAATTATCCGATATTTTATCGTCCTGTGTTTGCACTTTGTTTTACTTGGAAATAATTCAAAACTGACCTGTATCACACGTCAGTGTGATAGCTAATATTCTAACTATCCTGCTCTCATTAATATTTCATCAAACTACTCATTAATGTTCCTGAACACGACACATAATCGATTTGCGAGCAAACGACTCCGACTCGTCGCGAAGAGATAAATCGAGTCGAAAAGGTAGAGAGCCTGACCCGAGCTATTTATGAGCGGTGCATGTGTGCGTGCTTGCTTGCTGCGTGTAAACACGCGCGGTGCACTACTCTTCACCCCATTCTCCTCTTACGGAGAGGAATCGGAGAGGGCGATAGTTGTGTTCTCGGTAGTGATGATGATGAAGGTGGCGGTGAATAGGAAGAAGGAGGAAAAGTTGAAGGAACAAGAGCAAGTAGAAGATCGCTTCGATCGTTGGAGCCAGCCGTGTGTCGATGCGACCGGCCTCCGTCTATCGCGTGTTGCATACGTGCAACGTGCAACGTGCACTCCGGCCGCAGCCGCACACGCTCTCGGGTATATAACACGCCGTGATTTATATTCGCGCCTCACTTCGCTCTGTGAGGGCCGCATACGTTCGCTTCGGATACGTCACTCGTGTGTACGTGCATGGTTCGACTGTATGTCTCTTCTTCCGTCTCTCTCTCTCTCTCTCTCTCTCTCCCGAGCTTGATTCATTCGTCCGATCGTGCTTTTGCACCCAGGCTTATCGACACTTCCGTCATCCCCGCGATTCCACGAGGTCCCAATTAGGCGGCTCTAATTGGACGGCGAACGATCAAACTGTGTAATAAGGACCAACAACCCTTCGTTCCTTCTCCCTTTATAGCAAAAATCCCTCGATACGACGGTGTGTCGCGTGAGATTCTTGAAAAAAGTCGACCGATACTTCCGCTCTCTTGTTGGGCACGTAAAGAAAAAAGTTTGCCAAGTCAGATTCTCTCAAGAGACGAATAGCGTCTACCCAGACGCCGAAGGTATATTCGCCGGATTTTTTCAGATCAGTTCAGAGAGGTGACTAGAGACTAGAGACGTGGGCGATGGAATTTTACAGCGCGATCCGATACGATATAAAATTAGCCGCTAAACGTGGTGCGTATACGAGCGCTCACATTCGAGTCGCCCTTGCACTTCCCTCGCGCGATCGGGCAGTGATATATGATAGTCTTTGTGGTAACTAACGTGACTTTACACCGTGACTCAACGTGGCATAAATCAAATTCACGTTACGCGTCTCTCCACCCGTGGCAACGCACACTTGCGCTCTTTCACGAAATAGATCCGAGACGAATTGATATTTCGTTCGTCGTGCACGGCGAAACCGACGAGTCGTGACAATCTACGGGGCGTGTATTGCGTAAAGGTCGAATAGTGACGTAACGTGTCGACATGATATCAAAAATCGCACGGGACGAGAAAAGAGTTAGACGTTTGCGACAAAAGAACCTTGCCACGTGTATGATTGTTCACTTTGGGGCGGAGTTTAGACTCGTTACGTAACATTTTATTACCTTTCCGAAGATTGTGTCGCGCTCCCTGTAAAACCACGCCTCTCCATCAACGACAACGTCGAAACGCGCCAACAGCAGTCTGATAGTTTGCTTGTCGTAAGATGGTCACGACGCATTAATTAATTTTATGTATTCGGTGAATCAAGAATATCGAAAAATAAACTGAGAGAATCTTTCGTCGTTAAACTCAAAGATTAACTATATATATACTTTTAATTTATCATCGAAACACACGCATGTTTTTACGTATTAAATATTGATTATTCCGGGTTGTCGACTTTTCTGACTAGTAACAGATGATATGATTCTTAAATCAAGTAGCAAAAGTGAAAAAACAAGAGTAAACGCTGTCGAGGGGCGGAAAAGTCGTATTAATAAAGATACTGTTTTATATCGAAGAATATGAGAGGAAAATTAATATTAGCGTGAATTACAAAAAACTAAAGTTTTTTTTTTCTCGCATCCGCACACGCGCGTATGCGTGCAGAACGAATTTACAATGTTTCTTCACGTTCGTCTCGAACGAAAACATTTCATAGATCTGTCAAAAAGCTGTTCCAAAACAGATCGCGTGCTCAAGGATGTCGTTGCATGTTTAGCGTTTCGTCCGTAATTACAGAACGGCGGGAGCGGCGATAGCGGCAAATATACTCGCCCACGTTCCTAGGTGAACGTTGCACGCGTGTATCCACACGTACGCACGCACGCACGCACGCACGCACGCACGCACGCACGCACGCACGCACGCACGCACGCACGCATATACATCTTGGATATTTTAGCTTGCGAAAATGCGCGCTAAGCCACCTACTTGCAACCAGCCTCTCGGCTGGCTTTTTCGTGGCGCGTCTATACGAAAGAATGCTCGTCGTTTACTCTTGAAACATTCAGCATTCAGGCTTCACGAATTGGAAGGTACTTTAACGTTCGAGGCTCGAGGCCCGAGGGCTCGATCGCGCGGCGCGTCCTCGGGCATTAGGCAACGCAATGCTCCGAATATTTCGCAAATGACCGCCCGGTCTTAGAACGGTAGAGACACACGCGATATAGGCGTCCGTCTATAATGAGACGGCAGGACGGGAAGATTGAAATAAGATGGAGAGAGAAAGGAAGAAAAACAAAGTGAATGTTCCAGGTAAAGGAACGCGAGGAGTCCGCCTCGGAAAGGAGGAGTCGCGCCGCGAAGGTTCTCGAAATGACACGGACCCGACGAAATTATACCGTCTGTCTGCCTAAACGAAGGATATGCCTCGAATCGGCCGCCACGCCGCTCAGAGACAAAGAGAATCTCGGTCTAGATCATTTCGACGATCGTCATTTTATTCGATCGTTACTGCGTGCACCTTCCTTCCCTCCTGTTTGGACCATAACGTTCATCCCTTATCCCCGCGGGTTCGTATTTCACCTGCACGCTCGATATAGATTCTCGTGATTCGCGGCTCGTCGAAATCGATAGGCCCGAGGGGAGAATTCGCGATCGGCAAAGAGACGAGGAAGCCGAGAGGAACTTGGTAACGATCAGAAGGTAGAGGAGTTTACCTGATAGACGGACACATTTTTTTTTTTCGCATTTGAACAGTGGCATAAATTCCGCCGATACCCGAACGTTTCTGCTGTCCGAAGAAGTCACGCTCCACGAAATTCGCGGAAATGGCCGAAAGATCGAAATATTCATCCCCGCGGTAGAGAAACGGTCGACGATGCGCAATTACTCGGCGCGGCGCGGCGCGGCGCAGCGCGGCGCGCTTCTTTCTTACCGCTTACCGGTGGCCCATGCGGTAGCCGGCCATCTTCTCTCCTTCTCTCTCTTTCCCTCCTTCCATCCCTTGACCTCATTCGATCTCTACTTTCCCCTTGTACCCCATTGCTTCTTCCCCTTTCTCCCTTCCTTCCTTCCTTCCTTGGTTTTCTTTTTTCCCTATTGGTACGACCGCGATATGTACGCCTCCCCAATCCGCACCCCTCCGTACGAAGAGCATAAATACGTCCCTCGTCCCTTCTATGCGTTCTCTCCTGGATACACAGGGCGCCCTTCTTCTTTCGCCCTTTCTCTTCCTTTCCTTCTCTTTCCCTCGCATCTGCGGGCAATTCGGAGCCCCCGACGGATCGCGAAAGAACACGGCATACCGCCGTTCCTACGGTGTGCCCAGTCATTTTGAAAAATACCCCGGCAAAATGATTCGACTGTTATTATGATCCGGTCTCCCTCTCTCTCTCTCTCTCTCTCTCTTTCTCTTTCTCCGCCTTACCTTCCCGATTTACTCCCTCCCCGCTCTCAATGGTCTCCCTCTACTTCCTCGTCTCTCTTTCACGGGAGCCGACTGCTCATCGTCCATAGTTCCTGTCCCCATCTTCGCCGCCCCGTCTCTTCCCTTCGCCCGCCATCATCGCATCGCATCGCATCGCATCGCATCGCATCACATCGCATCGCATCGCATCGCATCGCATCGCATCGCATCGCATCGCATCGCATCGCATCGTATCGCATCGCATTGCATCGCATCGTGGCGCATCGTGGTAATTCTTTTTCCTTCCCCGAAATGCGATGCGCACTGAACGTAATCGTTTTATCGTGCCTCGACGCCGTTTCGAACCAGGGAAAACTCGCCGCGACTGTTCCCGCAAAACGTTACGGCCGAGTTAGGCATGATAGCTTGTGATTAACTTAAGTATTGTAGCCTCGCTTCCAAATCTCTTCGAGACTACCGGGACTCTTACGCCAAATTACTCGCAAGTTATATGCAAGTTGCTTGCTTCCTTCCTTCGTTAATCGATGCTTTCGCATCGGATCCATTTTCGGAGAATTCGGAGGCGTCAAAACGACCGTAAATTCCGGTGGAATCCAACATTAGAGCACCTCAATTAGAAAACATTTAGCTACTTGAAGAAACTAAAAATTCATATATAAACCATTAAAAGAAAATAATTCACACTTTCATAAAAAGTGCCCTCCCTCTACTTCCAAATTTAACGATTATCGATATTTATTGACAAATGATCGGCAATTTGATGTATTTTATATATCGACAGTTTTCAATTAACGCCACATCAAGTCTAGAATATATTTCTAAATTTTCTTGCGCAAATTCTTCCGGCATAGTATATTATCTTCGTTACTTTGCGAAGCGAGCGATACAACGAGCGAGGTACGTGTATTTATCTTCTTCAGGAAGCACTATCGAGTACGCGAGCAACATCGCCGCCTCTCCATCTCCATCTCCCAACGTTTCAGTCGACGCCTAACGATCGTAATGAGCGCACCGAGTACCTTTGTCTCCGCGAGCAACGAGTAGAAGTGAGAGGCGGGAGGAGAAAGAAAGGCGGCGGCCTTCCCTTATACGTAAATAGGTATCGTAACGTCGTGTAAGTTTCCAATTAAAGTTTCGGTAAGAGAGTCCGTGTGCGCTCCGCTATCTCTTCCCCTTCCCCCTTCATCTTGCTTGCTGCAAACCCATGTGTTTTCGCGTGTGTTCGTCATCGCGTCTGCCCAAACCGACTTTGCTGGTCCCGAAATCTGCCCGGTCAATCTTGACCGCGCACACAAAAACCGGAGAGTAAAGAGAAGCAAGGGGTCCCGAGGGTAGAAGACCCGGTGAGTCCACGAGACGAGAAGAGGGAAGGCGAGCGCGGAGGGACGCTCATCCCGGTAGAGTTGGCAAGGGACAACCACCGGACAGATACAGATATGCTAATATCCGAGTCGTTTACACGTGATATATAGCCGGACTGACGGACATACCGCGAGAGGCTGACCGCTGTCTCTTTTGCGTGCATCTCGAATGCCTTCGCCCTTCGCTCTTCGCCCCTTTCCCTCATCTTTCTCGTGCCCTTTTCCACGCCCCGTGCTTCTTTCCGATATAACTTTGGACTCTCGTCATGGCAGCACCCTGCCGATATCGCGTTAGTAGTCGCCAGCTTCTGTCTTCAATACGATATAATTTCATAATATATCGGAATACGAGCGTTTTTGGAAAGAGTAACCTTTGTAAGCTTTGAAAATATTTATTCAAAGGCTTTTAAATAAAAAATTTTAATTTCTTTAGTATTATTATTAAAAAAAACACACACACACAACTTGAAAATTATATCACTACGTAATAAATTTTTCATCCTTGTCAATCCGATTGAACATTGATTATAAAATGCAAATCCGTTCATCATCAGATAATCTGTTTTATAAAAATAACTTACGTTGATGACGACAATGGAAAGAAACGAAGAGGCGAGCTGTTGATGATACGTTTAAACAAAACATTGAACACCGTCTTTGCGATGATTAGCAAGAAACAGAGTAGCGAAACGTAGACGAGACGAGCAGTGAATGCGCGCCTAGTCATTGCCGAGAGAAACAATAAGGATGAAAACCAAAGAGAGCGAACCCGATTACCGCTGGAGATGACGAAAGGTAAGAAAAAGAATTATGTCGGATCATTCGTCGGGTTTTATAGGCGCGGTATGATTTTTTGGGACTCGCGAAGGACAGGAACATCGATAGCTACGCAAAGTTGAAAGATGAAGAAAAGCGAAAGAGCAGGAGGGAATGCGAGTGAGAAGGAACGAGAGAACGGGGCATAATCACTACAATTACCTTACCGCCATGGGATCGCTTCCGAGAAGAAAAAGGCGAAGAGGAGAACGGAGAAAAAGAAGACGATGGTAGAAATGGTTTGGCGGTCGCGAACGAGGAAGAAGGGGGAGGGAAACCGAGAGATATGCCCACCATGCCCACCATGCCCACCATGCCCACCGTGGGCATCTCGCATTATACCCGTAGCCAGGCGCAATGATATCCGCAGCCTTTTGTTTCGTCGACTACGAAAGAGAGTTTTACGCGCTTTGCTTCGAATCATATCGACCGTCCCAAGACAAAAGGAACGAAACGAAAGTCCAGCACCAACGGAAAGTCGTGCTCTGCATCGCTCTCGTGAGAGCGCGATATCACTTTCTACTATTACCGCATTTTTATCTTCTTGTACTCTTCTACTACTACTATTTCTTCTTCTTCTTCCTCTTGCTGCCGGTCGGCCGGCCAGCCAGCCCAACGATATGCCAGAACGCGCGGAATAATGGCACGCCTCCGGGCGATCCTTGCCGAATACTATACGCGCCATATAGTTAGAAACCCGTTAGCATCCCAAACTTTTTCCTCCACGGACATTCGAAAAAACCTATTTGGGTCATCTCTAGTAGTATCATTTCGTTGAGAGACAATCTCTCACCTCGTCCGACGTCACGTAACAACAGGAAACACGCAATCCCGGAATTAATCTAATTCGTAACTTTGCGTGAGCCGGTTGTACTTCTGTTCCTTCATCATCTATTTCCTCGATCATCATAGTACTAAAATCAGTTGCAATTAGTAGACCTTGGCTCCGTGGTATATCCTTGGTTTCAGCACATATACTACGTTGAATTGATGATAAAAAAAACGAAATTACTTTTTTCGGCTTAGAAATAAAAATTTCACTTCCGGCAATCCCTAAGAAGGCAAGCGAAGAATTTCGTCGAAATAATTTCTGAAAGAATGAGCAAATGTCGAATAGCGTCGATCGCGCGATAATGTTGATGTCAATCTTTCTATCTCCTTGTATTCTCGATTGTACGCTGTGTACGATCACGCGGTTTCCGCACATACCGAGACTTGCAACTTGTAAGTAAGTAGATTTTACGATCATCATATCGAGGCATCGCTCGCATAAACTCGGCATTACCGCGATGAATCGCGTCGGCTGTGCTCCTCGTCGTCTTTAGTGAGACGCAGGGCATCCAAAATCCGATCGATTACCAAAATCGATTAGTCGAACAAACATGGCGCGAAAATCGCTATCGCGTTACACTATTTAATTTCGCAATCATTACGCAAACGTACAAACATACAACGCTATTATTACGACTGAGAAGATATTCCAGTCCATCGGCATCGAGCGCACAGGACGATCGTGAGAGGCGAAATCGGCCGCGAGAAGAAGGAAGAAAGTCGTCGACATATTTGCGTTGGAGGAAGTGAGAAAAAGAGGAAGGACGAAGAAAGAGGAAGAGCGAGATACGAACGTGTACGTGCGTAAAGAAAGAAAGGGAGAAAAAGAGGGAGGGAGAGAGGACACGAGATGCCTGGACGAACAGAACAAACTCGTAAAGCCGCTTAACGATCCATAATTTTACAACGTTCTGTAATAACCATGCTCCCATCACCCCGCTATCCGTGTCTTCCTTTGCGTCCTACCTGGATTCCTCTATGTATGCCCTCTTGCACCATCGGGTCTAGGGCGGAGAAAAAGAGAGAGAGAGAGAGAGAGAGAGAGAGAGAGAAAGAGAGAAAACTACGGAATTCTAGGACGGTGGGTGTATTTATCCTCGCCTCTAGCTCTCAAGGACACGACCATCCCCACCCACTCGTACTTTTTGCTTCGGTTCTTCCAACAATATCCTGGGAATAGTTTTGGAAGAAGGATCTGGTTCGCGCGATCGATTCCGGTTAGCAAAGTCCCGCGAGTTTGCCCGCAGCGTCTTTTACCGATATATTTACGAGTGTTTCGAGGAAAGATATCCAAACCTCTCGCGCGGGAAGGAAGAATGAGAATCAGTTTAAGCGCGTTCCTCGACTCTCTCATCGAAACGCTCGTGCGAGAAACATTTCGCACTCTAGCCTTTTGACGGCGCATTCTTTCGTATTCTTCCGGGGTTTATACCGCTCCGCACGTAAACGCCTCGTATATCTCGATGAATAATTCTTGCAGCTGTCACTCATACTCGCATAGATTCGTGTACATAACTGACTGTTTGAAAACTTTCTCGGCATTATGAGTTCCGTCCTACTGTTTCACTTGAATTAATTTATACTCTCAATGTTACATTTTTTTTCCATCACAAATAAATTGTAAGAAATGGCAATTTGAAATAAACTGTAAAAACAGACAAAATTTGAATCTACTGTGTTGAAGAAATGCAATTGCGTAAAAATATTTATAATGTAAATTGTTTTAAAGATCATGTGCGAAAAGAAATAAAATAAAAGATAATATCAAATGTAAACTGATAGGTAACACGTAAACATTTAGTGAGAAATTTTCAGTACACCGACAGTTGATTATATTCGTCAACCGAAGAATGAAAAGAAGGTGTGGCCGGTAAAGTTGAAAGGCTCTTCATCATCAATGTCAGAGTTGCAAATGCATAAAAATGATTGCGCATGATGACCTTTCTTGCGATGTTGTGACTGCGATAAAACAGCGACGCAGAAATAAAAAAAGGGTTCATGAAGCGAAGAAAGAAGTGTGTCGTAACTGTGAAACGTTAACCTTGCCCTTTTTCTTTCGTGCCGCAGGGATTTCTTACTTAAAATGTCGCGAAAGCAGTTTTGATTCCCTCGTTTCTCATCTTGTGTCTCTCACTCTAACATTGAAAAAGGGCTACGTTATTTCCACACCAGAAAAAAAATTATGTTTAATAATTGTCTTTAAGCATCGAAACAAGATTTAATTAAAGATAAAAAGAAAATATATATATATATATTAATAAATAGCAAAACTTATCATGAGATTAAAATCTTGAGCTCTATATATATATATATATATATATATATATATACGCAACAGAGATTTATATCTGTATTTATGGACCAGATAATTATCCAGAGTTATCTTGCACGTCCTCCCGACCTACGCTAGTCGCCTGGAGTGCAACAGCAATCAGGAAACGAACGGGACGAAGAAGATGCGAAAGAAGAGAAGCAAAGACGAGGATCGACGTCGCGGAGGAGGACAGGAAGATCGACAACGAGACGTATAAGAAGAAAAGGAGGGAGGGGAAATTCGTGTTCGATAGAGGAGGCAATATCGATTCCATCGTGCTCGGCTCGGATGGAAGAAGAACTAGGCAACGGGACGATAGCACCGGATAAGGATAGAAGAGTCACGTAGATTGAACCGTAAAATGAGAAACAATTAAGCTTTTATAGAGTTACAATCCAGGAGGTTGCCACGGCAGCCCGCTCAAGTCGCCGTGCGACTCGCTCTCGTCTCCGTTGGTCCGCGTTACAACTTGTTACATCCTTCAAGGTCGGGAATGCACACGACGCGACGGAGCGAAAAGGAGGAGAAGGAGGAAAAGGAGGATGATAGAGCAGGACGAAGACCCGATAGCTTCATAGATTTTTAAAGAGAACAGAGACTCGTGAGAGAAAAAGAGAGAGAGAGAGAGAGAGAGAGAGAGAGAGAGAGAGAGAGAGAGAGAGAGAGAGAGCGTATACGCGCTTCATACGTGTGATGCACGGATGCACATGTGTATACGTATTCGTCTGCGATCATGCTCATCGATGTGTTAGTGCGTGCAGACTCGGTGCGATGGATGGATGGATGGATGGATGGATGGATGGATGTACTCGTATATATCTGCTAGCATGACGAACCCCTTTTCTGCCTCTCTTTCTTCCGCACGTTGCTTCCTCTCCCCGCTTCTATACCTACGAGACTTCCTTTTCATCTTCCTTTTCCGTTTCTTCTCCGCTTCGATCTCTTCTGTGACTTCTGATCGATTTCATGTTCCTCCCGCGTTTCTCGATGACTACTGCCACTGCACATGCACTGGACGAGTGCGTCCTTGGCGAGGCAGATGACAAAAATCGTATCGGCAGGCGAGCTTCTTTTTGTCCATGTGTCGAGCGTCTTGCTCTCGCGACGAGCTCACCCTCCGCGCTCTTCAAAAACGCCGCGCGTCTCTGCCAGTTTTTGCGCCAGATCCATCCGAGATCCTTTGCGCCGATCATCGGTTTAGGAACGGCCGCATACGCATGTCTCGCTTGCGTACGCTTCACTTCACTCCACTCTTGTTTTCTCGCAAAATCTACGAAAGACGGAATGCTCTCTATTCTTATTCCCTAATACTTTGTTTACTCTACATTTTCTATTATAGATGACTTTAATATATTTCTTTGAAAATTATTTTCTAGTTTCTATTCGCAGGATAGTATACTTTTAAGAACATGATAATTTCTCTTGACCTGTTTTAAAAGGACTCTCGTGTTCTCTTCATCGCGCTTATTCATTTACACGGTACCAACAAATAATTCCTTGTAGCGATAATTGCTAACGATATATATAGCATTGATAGCGACCTCCTTTCTTTCATTTCTCATGCCGAACCGCCACTACAGTTGTTCACTTATCTCTCTCTCTCTCTCTCTCTCTCTCTCTCTCTCTCTCTCTCTCTCTCTCTCTCTCTCGTTGCACAAGCACCGTGCCGCGTAGACACTTTCGTGTCTTCATATAACGCGCTTCTCTCTCTCGTATACTCGGATAATACGTTCCACGTTCAAACGCGGGCATATTACTCGTGCGTGCGTGCAGATCCTTTCAAGATCTCCCTCGATCGTACGCACCTTGTTCAATCTCAGGCAGCGTTCGGTATTTAACGGCTAACGACCCTCGCATTTTTCTCGCACCGACGTACACACGGACGAATGCACGAGCGCACGCATGCACGAATACAATTATCGGCATCGCGAAAAGATCTCGCTCTAAATCAGGATGGCTCGGCGGGGAAGCGCTACTTGGAAACGTTTTCGAAATATAGAGATACGCGAGACACATCGTACTAATGATTGCACTGTCGTTTTATTTAAAACGTCGTTTTCTTTCCTTCTCTTCTCTTTTTTCCATCTGGTGCAAAGTTAACTCCAACAGACCAATCTCTCTCTCTCTCTCTCTCTCTCTCTCTCTCTCTCTCTCTCTCTCTCTCTCTCTCTCTCTTTCTTTCTTTTTTACAATCCATTTTTATAATCTGTCGAATTACAAGTAGATGACAGAGAGTTTGTAAAAGGATAATAATAATATCCCCTGTCGCATAATAATGATAATCATGAGTTATCAGTTGAAAGAGTTGTTATAAACCTTTTCAAGGAGCTGCGGATAGAAACGTACGGTTCGGGATATCAGATTATCCATGTAATCCAATGTCCTGTGTCCTCCGTGGTCATCGTGATCGAGACATCTAGCTCATATCGGCAATAAGAAATCCTCGTAATCAAGTCATACGCCTAATGGTCAATAGCGCGCGATTTAAGCTTCGATCCACGTTCGAATCGATTCGTATCTCCGTTGTAACGCAATTTCCATGGCCCCGATACTTCCTACACGCGATAATCCGCGAAGAGTCTTACATTACATATCCCACCTAGTATTGAAACACAAAAGTCTGCATTTACCTCCTCGTATTTACACGGAATAGCATGAATATCCGAGAGACACGCCTACGTGGATACCCTACACACGCAACGCGGCGTGCATTCGCGCGTAACATCACGTGTATCTCGCTTGCTATCGAAATCATTCCCTCGGTTCGGCTTCATCTCATCGTCTCATGCTTACCGATTAAACGCACGACAACGTAATCGGGAAAACGTACCTATAACGTACACGTACACGTACACGTACACGTACACGTAGGTGTACGCGTGAGCGCAACTTATATACGTACATTGATTGCAAATTGGCTCGCGAGCCTAATCAGGATCCGGTGGTGTTTAGCGGCTAATGATTCGTCCATTTTTCCTGACGCAACGAGAAAATTCATGGTGAGACCTGTGTCGCCTCCGCGCTTTATACGCTTTGGTCTTTATAGAGTCGCTCCATTTATCCTTCTACTTGGGTGGAAACGTAGACCTTGAACGAGTTCCGAGGGCCGCCGCGCCGCCGTCACCGCCGCGTCTCAACTCTCGCGGGTTCTTCCCTTTTTCGTCCCGACTTATCTCGCTGACGCGCATGCATACGCGCATGCATGCGACCTGCACCATCACAATGTTGTCCGCGCCGCAAGAACCACCGTATATTCCGCGCTTTACGCGCTTCCACGAGCGATGCAGCGCCGCGCCGCGCCGCGCCGGATTGTCCGCGAGAGACCACTTGACCGGATCTCCCTGAAAATCTTCTCCTTTTTCTTCTTCATTACCGGTACGAAAGCGCTTTGCGACGTAGCGTTGAGATGTTAAATGAAATTGTGCACAAAATATTGATGAGTATGGTGGAACTCGAATGCAGTACGTATATTGAATTTAATTAGAGAAGAGAAAAGTTTAATGAAGGAACGTTGAGATATTTTAGAATCTTAAATATATATATATATATTGTATTATATTATGTTAAATGTGTAAACAAGTGGAAACCCGCGCTATGCCGAAGAAATACGCGTAAAGCGAGTATAGGTACAACGGTTGCACACCGTTTATCTACCGGTTTAGCGTATGAACGCGGAATACCATGTATGCGCTTCTAATTCCTGCAGTCAAACCCATTTTCTCCGCCGGACCAGAACCGGTCATCGATATTCGATGCCTCGCGTTCTCCCGATTGATATCGCATATGTACAGCTACTCAAGCGTGAAAACTCGCAAATTCTTCGATCATATGTCCTAGATTCTAGATCGACCGCTACACATCGATAGATTAATTCATACGAGTACTTATTTCTCTACTATATATAATTTAGCAAAATTACAAGTCCATATATAATAATCGGCTTCGATTAAAGTCGGCCGCTTTGATTTCATACGGTCTTGACGTAATTTGGATTTAATTTTAAAGACTAGAACGAAGCTTGATGGAAAAGACACGGACATGGTGCAGAGCCATTGGCGTTCTATTAGAAAGAAAGCTGAAGAGCCGAGCCGCTGATATCTAGCGATATGGCTGGTAAACGATGCGTGGAGGAATAAGGTTGACGAACGTGCGTGCCGGAGCCGTTAGAAAATCGAGGAGCGATCGTGGGCGTGTGGCAGCGGGGCCTTAAGGCGCCCTGTAATGCGCAGCATTGACGCTTTCCGGGTAATATTACCGCGAGCCGGTTGATAGCAAGAGCTGTACCAACTGGCAACCGCCGTAGAAAATACTGGATCGTCTGCAGCTACGCACTATCCGTCCCGAAGATATCGGTCTTTGAATGCAGAGCCTCTATCGCGATCGTTTCAGGCCAACCAGGCTTCGGATAAGAGGCCATCGCGGCGCGATTAACCCTGAATGAAGCGCATTCCAAAAGTCGCAACATCTGGCTTTCAATTTTTCAAGTCGCACAATTCAATTCAAAAAAATATCAAAGGTGTATATTTTTCCAAATGCGTATTTCTTATAATAGGTATGTAAATCATAGAGAAATATCTTGCAAAAAATTGAAAAATCCATTAATATACTTTCGCGTCAATTAAACAATGTTGTGAACACATGAACACGTTGAAGTGATTATCGCAATTATACAAATTGATCAAACATGTCACAACCAAGATCAAATTGACCGAGTTCAATGAGACTTTTAATTTGAATTTTTCATCGATGAAAATATTAGCAAAAATCGCAGATATACTATGAATCAATATCACAGGTAGCTTGGCGTGTCATCAATTAGGATGGTGTATCAGCGCCGCGAATATTCTTCGAGTTTCATTAATTTTACGAGAGGAATTCAACCATAAAATACAGCTCGAGTGCCGGGCGTATGCAAAGCGTTTACACGAATGCCGGTATAATTTCAGTGGCAGGGAGAGAGTCGTCCAGTCTCCCGCCGAAACAGCCGGGTATCCGCGGGGGGAACGACGAGACAGCGAGAATGAGAGAAAGCGATAATTGGTCGTTGGAGCACCGTTTTCGCGTTACATGGAACCCCATTAGACCAACGATCTGTCCTATCGGTCCCCGCCTCGGACAAGTCGAAAATCAGGTCGAGAGAACCTGAGGAGTTTGCGCGCGGCCCATCCTTTCTCCATTCCTTTCGTCGAGTCCACACGTCCGTATCCTTCTTTTTCTCTCGTTCAACGGGAGTCAAAGGTGCTTCCTCCGGCACAAGACACTGACATTCGTGATTTCGAGGTAAAGGAACGCGCGACAAGGTTTCCAACTTAAAATTCCTCCCGCGCCACTAGCCCCTTCGACGACGTGGCCACCATTCCCGGGCCCTTTCCTTCGCCGATGCGCACGAGCTTCGCCAGTAAAATGTCGCTTTCACCCTTCTTGGCTCACGATTTTTAAAGCGCTGCCGGACCTCTGCCGTTTCAAAATTCCATTATCGATAACGAAAGCCTTTTTCTTGTATCGTTAAATCGCGAAGCATCAGCAATATTTAAAAATATAATCTACCATCGCATTTGATAGTAGACTGCAGATACAACTCGATATTTAAAATTAAAAAAATTAAAGAGTTTGATGAGATAACGTTTCTAGAATTATAAAAGATTCTAATTTTAATAAAAAGAATTTAATTGGAATAAATTATATAATTGTGTATTTAAAAAGATGGTTACATAAAAAAGTAATCGTGATAAAAGGTTAATTATATTCAAAGTCCACAACAATGTCGCGTGACACCTGCAATGTTCCCTAAATTGAATCAAAATTACTTCGATATGAGCTTGAGAAAGGGAGAAAGGAGAGAGATATAGAGTAACAGCATAGGAACTATTCTTCAAACGATGCCTCTTACGATCCCGTTTAGATATTATCTAAATTGTGTGCCTTTTAAACGGCGTCGCACATTATTACACGCGACAGATTTAGATAACTGTCACAGCTCGAAACGCGGGACCCTCGCCGAGTTTGGTACGATCATTTTTATACTAGTTATAATTCGTCGACTGGGAGTCTCTCCGGATCTCGCCGCGATGAATAAAAATCAATTCAACGCGTATATATGGAAATCAAAAAGACGAGAATCTGTCGATATGCGACGAGATGAGAATAAGTTACGGCAAACGATATCTCGTCCATGGAATTTATTTTTTTCTCAAGATTTCTATTGCACTATAATAAAAGTGCGACTTGTATAAATAAAACAATAGAAATAATCTTTAATCGTGAAAAAACGACACGGTTTTTATGGAAAATATGGCTTCGTCTAGAAGGGAGGAAACCTCCCGCTGATATTGAAACTACATGAGTGGTATGGAATTACTCAACCCGGACTTAAAATGAGGAATGAAATAAAAGTACGTCAAAAATCGCTATGAATATGTCTTTTTTTTAAATTCTCAATTAAAATGATATTCGATGCCTGTTAATTGTAAAATAGATTGGCCGATAACTTAAATGTTAACGCAACCCATGTTCATGCGCGAAAGCCAGTACAACGACAAACAGACAGACAGACAGACAGACAGACAGAATGTACTACATACGTAGAGAAAACGTTCGCGCAACCAGCCGCGTATTAACACTGTAGTATTCCGGCGTTAATGATTTTAATTTAATGCTAAGACAGTGATATTGCCACGTCGATTCCACGAAAGAGAGCGCGCGAAATAACCAAATGATTTTCACAGCGAGAGACCGACGATTACGTTTTCTGTCCTTTCGCTCTCTCTCTCTCTCTCTCGTCTCTGGATCGCCTTCTTCTTCCATGTTCTCCACGCACGCGGCCATTCCCTGTAACTCTCTCCTGCTCTCGCGCCCGTGTACGTCTGTACGTACACACAAGTACGTCGTTAGCGCGATCCGCTAAGGGGCTGGTCCATAAATTTGCGATTCGCGAAAATATCTCGGCAGACGGGCAATTAAGATATCGAGAGCGAGAGAAGGAAGGGCGAGCGAGGAGGATGGAGAACGTGGTGGCGAAGAGGCGAAGGTTGCGGGAAGAAGCGAGCGAACAACGAGGAGGGAGGGGAAAACTAGAAGAGAGACGAGGCAAAGAGCGAGGAGAGGAACATCAGCCAGAGGGAGGCTGGAGAAGTACCAGAGGGCGTCGGCCCTGAGCACCGGGAGGAACGAGGAACGCGGCCAGACACTCGCCACTCGCCTAGCTTTAATTATGGCGCCGTGGTTGCGCGGGGCGGGAAAAAGGGAAGCGGGGCCCTCGTAAAAGTAATTTCAAATCGAGTGCGCGAGGCCCACCGCGCCGGTCTAATTAAATTTTCGCGCAAGAAAAAAAAAAAAAAAAAAGGCTCCCCAAGGACTGCTGCTCCCCCCTCCCCTCCCTCCATCAGCGACGAGAGGGACGAAGGCGATCGTAAAAAGCGCGACGGGGGACGGGGGACGGGGGACGGGGCCTCGTCGGACTCTTCGTTTCTCTCCGGTTCGAGAGCGCTTCTCTCACGCGCGGGCCCTCCGGCCCTCTCTCGATTCCCCCCTTCGCGATTATCGCCTCGCTGGCTGGGCGACGCGTAAAACAAATCACTGTCGCGCGAACGGGAATTCGCGACCTGCGACAAGCAGCGCGAAAGTAGGACAGCGTGCACCTTGAGGATCTGCATATTGCGATTGCGTTCGTCGATTTTTAGGCCCACGCGCGCGGCCCCCGTCTGCACGCATGATTAACCAGATTGGCAGTAATTAACGACGTGAACAAACCGACGGTTTCATCGATAAGATATGATAAAGGTTTTACGTTCTTGACGAGATTATGCGAAAGAATCGAGCGATGGCCGCGGGACATGTGACTGTCACAAAGTCCGAGGACAATGCGCAATTTATGCGAGAGTACGCACAATTTACGTGAGTCATGAAACAGAAGGGGCCCTTCTGTTACTGCTCGCGCGCTATCTATTGCGATACCGACCGGATAAACCGACACACCTGGTGTCCTGTTTTGTGATCTAAGGTCGACAGTCATTGCAAATGCAATAGCCGTAAATGTAACGCGTGTCCCGCTTTATCGCCCTCTGCCCACCAATGATTGCATAATTTGCATGACCTTAACAAGACAGAGAGAGAGAGAGAGAGAGAGAGAGAGAGAGAGAGAGAGAGAGAGAGAGAGAAAGCAGACAAGAAAAAGTAAGAAAAATAAAATTATTCTTTCTTAATTAATAATAATTGTGTATCTCTTTTATCTCATGTTGTGTGAGAGAAGAAATAATAAAAAAGATAAAGCACTGTAATTTTATAATAATTAATTTATATAAATATAAAAATTTCAAAAATACTCCAAAAAATATAAAGCAATATTAATTAAAAATTGATCGTCCCTTCGGCAGTATATACATATATGATTATTAACATTAATAAATTTTACATCATGCCAAAATAACATTGAAGAATAGATTTGATCGCAACATTGTCAATTTCTTACCTTAACAAATGACATATTTAAATACATTTACTCGTCGCGAAATATCTCGTAGGCCGAACCATGGAAGAGACATGAGATATCGTGCCGTTTCTTACGTAATATATTTCCGACACTGAATCATTTTTATTGAACACAGTGCTATAAGCTACATGTTGAAAGTTTCGAAACGACATTTGGAACGCGACATTCCCGACCTTCATGCTTTTAATCTTTCGAATAATGTATTGAAATGAATATAAAGCGCGAAATTAGCAAGAACGATTTGCGTGAGTTTGAATCTAAAGCCGACCGAGCAATAGCTCGAATTTCAACCATCTTCGATATCAATGATAGAGTCACGGGCAATTAGTAACACCAGTCTCGTGTCTCGTCAAACGAAAAGTCTTGGCCATCTGACAGCCCGTTGGTCTGGGTTCAGGTCGTCGAACCAGTCAGTTCGTCGTGGTACACGTTAAACCTCGTCTCCACGAGGTCAGCTGCGCGAATCACAGAAACGAACCTTATTTTCTCGTGACGGTGGGTCCGAAGAAACGGCACCGGTTTGCACCAGTGACAGACGTTAAAGTATTAGCCGATTGCACGTATCCGATGTCCCGTCGAATTGTCATGGTGGAGGTGAAGGAGGAAGACACGAAGGATGTGGAAACGGGGAAGGAAGAAACGGGAGAGAGCAAAAGAGAGAGAGAGAGAGAGAGAGAGAGAGAGAGAGAGAGAGAGAGAGAGAGAGAGAGAGAGGAAGACCCTCATTTAAACCACCTACCAAAAATAAAATTCTCTTTCCCATCCGTGCTTCGTCTTTTTCCTTCTCTACCTATCTTTGTTCCTCTCTTTACATCGCTAGAATCTCTCGTGTTCCCTCTGGGCAGACTCTCTTCCTCGATATCCACCTACAAAAATGCAACAATCGTCCCCTTCCAGCCGTGAAGCCATCTACCAACGGGCCCGTCGTCTTTCGAAGAGGATCAATGATACCGTTTCACCAAGTAACGAGAGAGCAGAGAGAATCCTTCCTGCGAAAAGTTAATTCTATCGATACAATCTATTTTGTTTTACGATATTTTCAATACGGTGGCGTAGCGAGCGAGGAATTTGCGGCATAAACAACCGTAATTTAAAATTCCGTTGTTGCATCCCTTTAATTTATTAGCGATTGAATCGTGAAAGTTGCACCGAGATTGTGAGACAGTCGTACAATATTTGGCAGGTGAGTAGTGAGTAGAAATGTAAATTTCGAGGAATCGATAAAGATAACCAATGCTAAAGACTATCGGATATTATATTATAGCTTATCGACTGCCCACTCACTCCAGTCAGTCTCTCTCTCTCTCTCTCTCTCTCTCTCTCTCTCACACTCTCGCGCGCTTCGGAATTGCTATTGTACTGGCCGGGTGAGTTTGAAAATGTAAATTCTGGGAATGAACGACGAGGATAAATCTGGAAAAAAAATTTTCAAATTCTTGCTTGCAACACAAACGTCTCTTCCGTCCGCCCCCTTCTCTCTCTTTCTCTCTCACTTTCTTTCTTACATTCATACGAGCTATCGGAAACATCTACATCGTGCGTGTGAATATTACAAAGTTGTAAGCCCGATATAAATCAACGAAGATAATGTATACGCCGAAAAAGCAACATTTCCCTCCAGGCGTGTCGACCGCGAACATGCTACGCTCGTGTTGTTAGACACGTGTCAGTCTTTCTCCCTAGCAATGTTTTTTTTTTAATATAGAAATGCAGAAAATCAAATTATTCAACAAATTCTAATTTAATCAATTCATCAATTTATCATTTAATTAACAAGCATATATATGCACACACATAGTAAAATTATTGGTATAATTACTTTATAAATTCAATTAGTTAAAATAACAATCAGTTAATAATTAATCTCATCTACGATGATCTGTACGACTTGAGTCTATATACAAAGCTTTTATATACAAAGCTTATTAACCCCTGTCTTAAGTTTATTAGTATATATTAACAGTTATTCACGTTAATTTCCCGTTGCATACTCGATATATACACGTACGATCTTCACTGTATGCTTGAACGGTTATGGCTGTGAGGCAGAACTGTTTTGGTAGTGCGTGCGAAAATATGCAAATTTAATTTTTTTAAGTGGTTGCGTGTGCCTATTGTTGAAGTACGTGTAATAAATTTTTGTGTGTTGGAAAGTTGATTAACCTTCCTAGAGAGTATATGGGGAAAAATTGCAAATAGTACGTGGTAGTGCGTATCATGCAAATTTTGATCGCGTACCAATATGTGAAGACGCAATGCTACAGGCTCGCCACTCTCTTCGTCTTCCTTTAGAGATGTGATATAAATTCTTCTCTTCCTCCCTTTTGTTCTTTAATTCCCTCTCTCCTATTCCTTCTTCTCGCTCGAGCTATCAGAAACCTTTACAATGTGCATCCGAATAGTATAAAAAATTGGAAGTACGATAAATCAACGTAGATAATAAATACAGCGCAAAAACAACATGATGCTCGAGGCGTATCCAGTGCGAGCGCTCGTGCTCGAGCTATCGAGTGGGCGCGCATTGTGTTTGGCAAGTAAGTAGTACAGAAATGTAAATGTGCCGAGGCACGGAGAGGCAAAAGAGAGAAAGAGAAGAAGATGCTCCTCGCATTATTCCGTCAGTTAAAGCGCGCTGGAGGCTCGTACGTGTCGCAGAGGAGGAAGGATCGAGCATAGTGTGAACCTGTCTACAGTTATAAATAAGGTCCAGGGGTCAGGGTGAGAGGATCGGGGGTTTACGGGATAAATACCGTAAGTTATGCCGTGTCGCGGAGAAGGAACGGATAAGAGGGCCGAACGGGCTAATTCTACAATTTAACATGATCTGCTAAAGTGTATTCTAACGTCGCAGTCGCGTAACAGTCCCTTTTCTTTCCCTCTCATGCTTCTTCACGTCTCGTGGAAATGTTCAGAAATACTCGTAAGTCCTCCACCGGGAGGATCGAGTCGGAACCGTCACAGCCGTTCGAACGGCTCTCGGGACCCACCGATCCATGCTCTCTCCTTCGTTTTGGGCATTCTTGACCTTTGGGGTCACTGTGCGGCCACCTCTCGATCTTCCTCGTCGGTACGGAATTACTTGGAAGTGCGGGAATCTGATTCAAGAGTAAAGATCGAGAGACTGGAGAGAAATATAGCGACGATGTCGCAAACAAATTTGTTTGGCGAGGAAGAGAACGTTTTATCAGACCGGACAAAAAATTATCGAACGTAATAATTGGCAATAAATTGTGAATTCATCACAAATAAAATTTGTCGTTATATCTATAAATGTTTAACAAATATATTTTCGATATATTTACTAGTAATATTATATTATATTTTATATTATTCATTTTATCTATATTATAAACTACCTATATATTTTTATTTTACATTTTATTTTTATATTATATTATATTTACATTCCGCTAAATTAAGAGATAAGTAATTTATAATTAAATATCTATAATTGAGAGATATTGCTTATAAATGTTCCAGAAATACTTGACGTATCCGTGAAAAAAGATGCAAGACGAAAAAAGTAAAGTGGAAAAGTCAACGAGAAAGAAAGAAGATCCTGTTGTCGATGGACCTGGGCCACGACGGCAGAATATTTGGAGGCGTAGACGATTTTTTGTGGCCACGCCGCGGCAGGACTCGTCGCGGTCTCTTTCTCTCTCTCTCTCTCTCTCTCTCTCTCTCTCTCTCTCTCTCTCTCTCTCTCTCTCTTTTCCTCTCCCCCTTTTTTTCTCTCTCACTCTGTTATACCTGTCGAGGCCCCGGGCAACCGACCATTGTATGCAACAAAGCTACACTTTTCTACTCGATCCCAAGTCCTAATGGATAATTAATTTTTGATAAATCGTCGCTTCGTGACTAGCGTCGACGCGCGGTCCTGATTTGTTTTTCGATTTTTCACAAAAGGAAAAAAAAGCGCCGGCTTTTACACGACTCTCCTTCTCTTCTTCTCTTTTTCCCTCTCCGTGCTCTTCTCTTTCTTTTTTTTCTCCTCCTCACCCGCCGTTCCGAGAGATAACTTTGGTATTCCTCTGACCTCTTGCCGGAGTTTGTCGACGGGCCGGGCTGTCAGGATACATTAGGATAATGCGACGAATGACTGCCGTAAAGTCGAGATCTCGGATCAACGGTAACTATTGTATAGCTTCGGATTTACAACAACGGCTTCTTTCTCTCTCCTATAGTAGCACGCGGTAGTTATTTCTCACATATTAATAACGACATCCGGTAAAATAATGGCATATTTTTTAGCATCATCCACGCTATGGAAGTACGGTATGAGGTATGCTGTGGAGTACAATACTGCATAATTATTTCCGCTTATCCTTTTAAACAACACAGTCAACCTTTGGATAATATATAATATCCAATATAATCGTGATAAGAGTCGTAGTTAACAGTGAATATATCCGTGACACAAAACTAGAATATCTTTCCAATTACCAATAATATTTTTCTCTCTCAGAAATCTAACAGAGATATTATTAGCGTGCACCTCGATATCTAGTTAACATTTAGAAAGAAAAAAAAAAAAAAAAAAAAAAAACAGATGAAAAGAAGGAATAGCGAAAAGACCGGGATGAAATTACGCGGCGCAATCTGGCGCAGAGCGATAATAATAACAGCAACCTATCCTGGTATTCAAAGGGTGTAATAACGTAAAAGGAGGAGCGACACGTTTGAGAATGCAGAAATTATGCCACTCCCAAGGGAGAGGGAGAGAAAACAGAGCCAAGAAGAGACGATAGCTCGCGTGCCTGGACGGACAAGGAGGGCGAGCGAGGAACGAGATTTTTGAGACACGCACACACGCGGAGCTCTCGATATTCGAACGGAACGGAACGACAGAGCCTAAGAAGGAGGGAAGCTGGTGGGAATTGATTCGGGACCGTTTTACGTAGCCCCGTACGCGGACGGTACGCGTCTCGGATTCGGGACATCTAGGCGAAAAGCGAACGTGCGCGCGGAGAAGAGTTCGCCCGAAGCGTTCGCGTGGCTACCATCGGCTCTTTCGTGGATCACGCGCGCGTTCTCCTCTTCGCACGCAATGCTACTGCACGCGGGCCGTACCGCGATGCGGACCCGTTGCGACGTTCGAAGAAACGGCGGTAATACAGCGTCGGCGACGTCGATGATTATCGCGCAAACGAGGTACAACACATGAGAGGGAGAAAAGAAAAATAAACGCCTTTAGAAGTCTGCGCATCTAGACATAATTATCAATATTTCCTAGAGATAAGCTCCTTTTTCTTTATCTACGCCAACAGATATATTTCCAAATTGCTCGCGATTAAACCCGCCGCATCCTCCTTTTCCCCACGCATCGTCGCTCGCGAGACCCGCCTGTAATCGATGCGTTACGCGTATTGACGTATGTATCAGCAGCCCGCATGGTATGAAGAAAATTAAATGTAAGTGGCCCGATGATATACAGGTTCCACACGAACGTACACCGCTTCCTGTTCGATCCGTTTATGCGGCGAATGATGGCTCGAGATCACGCAAAATTCATCAATAGATACTTTATCGCTTGAAACATTATATATTCACTTGTAAACTTGTGCAGTATAATGCGTTTTACTTAAAAGCACGGTTAATTGGAAATATTTTATATGAAATAATAATTTATAATTTGTATATAACTCAATTTAACAATCAACAGGTTTAATTTTGATATTTTAATCATCTATATGTCGTTGACGAGCGGTTTAATTCGCTATCAGTGTAGAAATTTTTGCCGTCTAAAAAAGATTAGCACATGTGAAATATCACTCCCATATGTGAGATGATATTTCATAATTCAGTCGCAAATCATTTTCAAGATCGATGACGTATGACACGATGCGTAACGGATTGCACGCGAGTTTTGCCACGGTTGATTGGATTAAATACGAATTGCGTCGGTTGTCTAAATGGTCTTGCGATCCAACGGAGGAAGATCGGTTTACAATCTTATTGTGCGACTGTGAAGAAAGAAAAGAAAGCGATGGCTTACACATAGAAAAAAGAGTGAGTGTTTTAAAGTAAAAATAATGATGATCGATGTCATAAAAAATTTTGTATCTTTTTCTAAAGTTGCATAAAAAATAAACTTTAATTTTATAAATAATATTGCGGAACAAGGATAGAAAAAAAAAAGATATCGTTTTAAACAAAGATAATAAAAATTGTATAATAAAAAAATATTTTTGTTAAATACATAAAAAGCAGAAAGAAGCTAAAGAGAACTTGTTGTAAACAACGCAACAGTAGAGTGCTCTTTTAGAAACGAAAAGATTAGCATCGATAGATTACGTCGCAAGGACGATGGGAGAAGAAATTCTTTTCATAAAAGGTGCACCAAAGAAAAGAGCTTCCGAATATAGGACTAGGAGAGGATTTTAGCGATGCAATTTCGCTAGCCTACTGTCGGTCAGCAGACTCTTCGCTTCGCCGCTTACTTTCTCTCTCTTTCTCTCTTTCTCCATTTCATCCGTGCATCCTACCCTCTCAAACCCCGTCCCATCCTTTAACTCCTCTTCTCTTCCCCTCGCACCGTATACCGGCCCTCCCCCCAGAGGTAATTTACTTTCCATCCTCCTTCGTTCGCCGCAAGTACCAGATACGTTTCTTCTTTCTCCTCTCCTCGCCGCCGTTCGTCTTCTTCTTCTTCTTCTTTCCTTCAGATGCGCGCGGCCTATACTCGGAACGTGCTAACTATTTTCTTCACCGGCTAAAAATATCTATTCTAGGTTTTTAGAAATTCTCAGCCGGGATCTGCAATCTCCCGCCATGTTCTTTTATGCAAAAGCATAATCCTGCAGGACCTACTTGATCTCTTAACAGACGGATTCATTACGCGGATTTCTATTCTTATATAAAATAGTAACAAATGAATCATGTCAAATTTCTTACAATTAAACAGGAAAGTTTTGACTCTTTTCCAACGGGATTAAATGCGACATCTGATATCGAGAGGAATCTCTATTCAAAGAGGTCAAATGAGACTGGTGAGAAGACTTATGAGTTTTTTCATAAAGACTGGTATTGTACATTAGGACAGAGTCACAGCGCTCAAAATACACATATGTGGATACATGACGAATCGCCGTTGCAAAGTTATTTCACTGCATCTATTCACAAAGGTGCACCCCTTCATGGTTTATTCCTCCGAGCGTTCCGGCTTATTGTTAGAGAGGCAGTAGATCCGCATTAGCGTACTCCTACCGCGCCGTAGCTCTCTCGGGAGAGCTGCCCCTCTCGTTTCTCCTTGTTCTTTACCTTATCTACTTCTTCTCCTCCCTTCATCTTTCATCTCTCTCACACTTGCGCTACCTGTGCTGCTGTCTCTTTCTGGCATCAGAAGGCGAACCGCAGAAGAGAAGGAAGAAGGAGGAAGGAGGAAGGAGGAAGCAAGAAGAAACGAGTAGTAGTAGCTGAGAGAGAAAGAGTAGTTGAGAAGGAGCTATCTCTCTTTCTCCTGTACTCTCGCGTAGCATCGTCGAGACTTGGTATAATTAATACAGGCTCCGTGGAATGCCGGTCGCCTCACTCTCTTAGCGTCCTTCCCGCACCTACCCTCGCCTACCTTTCGCTTCTTCCTCGCCACTCATTCCGCCCTCTCTTGCCCCTCTCCCGCCGTATTCCGCCTCATCCACCACATCTGACCAGTTTCCGTGCCCTCGCCTAGGTCCTAACGGCGGGCCCGACAACCCCCGGTTCGAACGAAGCAAACCGAAAACCCTCTCGAAGCCCTTTCTCGTCCTGTTAGGAAGGGGGAGAACGGGCGCCGTTGAACAAGAAATGAAAAAATAAAGCATACGCATAACGAGACGGCGACAACAACAACATGCGCACACACACGCACACACATACACATATACGCAACAATGCTCCTGACAGCCGCGGCCTAAATATTGGACCCGCATTATCCGCAGGCCCCACAGAAGCAGTCGAGTATCTTGGTAGCGCGTGTGATTTTTCACGGTGCGTCTATTCGCCTTTTCATCCCAAACGACTTTTCTAAAGTTTAACATGGCGTCTCAAGCTTTTCTCGGCACGCGTCGTCGTTGTGTCGAGTGTAAAGGAAACACTTGTAAATTGCTTCCACATTGTGCATGGCGTGTTTAATGGAGTAATTTGTAAGCTAGACACGTTACGTTAGAAACAATAATCTCTCGTAGTCCCTTCACAGTTACAATATTATAGACTTGTCTTTTTCGAGAACAACCAGTTCTCGTTGATAAAACTAATTGTAAGAAAAAAACAATCAAAAGGTAACTGTTTCACACAATGAGCGGTAATTAATATAAGCATATACCTCTCCATATCCTGAATGCAACCTCGATTACTAATTTGTAAACATATCGGCACAAGAAAAAGTACATGAAAATTTAATTAATTCAAAGTATATTATTCTTAAAATATTGATTACTTAAAAAATGTTGGCGAATATAAAATCGACTCTCCGAATTGAGCAATCGTTAAAATGACAATAGGTGTCTTCAGTGACGACGATAAAATCATTATAGCGTATTACAGAGGAATCTCAGGAACTCGAACGAAAAAGGCAGGCTATTAATTAGCCCACTTGTCGTCCGTGCGAGAAAGTGCGCTCGTTCCTGCCAAACTCGAGCAGAGTTCCTCAGGCTATTTCGCACACGTCGGGCAAACTAAGTATAATTATAGTTAACGAGTCGACCGATTGAATTGTTCTGATATTTCGTCGAAAACAAGAGATGGGAAAGAGAACGAGAGAGAGAGAGAGAGAGAGAGAGAGAGAGAGAGAGAGAGAGAGAGAGAGAGAGAGAGAGAGAGAGAGACGGAAAAGAATATAAAGAAGGAGAGTGGTGGTCTGGATCGGTTCGCCTTAAAAGGCGGAGTGCCTTCTCTCTTCCCTCGACTCTTCGCAGTTTCATAACTGGAGTCGTCGTGCCACTCTTCGCCACTCTTAACCATTATGTAGCGTAGTATGTTGCTCGCTAGAATGCGCGCTATTTTGCGCGCACGAAAGTCGCCCGGTTGGCCACGCTGCGTTCTTGAGAAAATTGTCACTGCCGACGTCAGGGCGACGGCACGCAATTTCACGCTGAATGCTTGGGATAGCGACTTTAGATTCGTTATCCAAGTAGAGCGCCACATGGCGAGATACGCGACGATGGGGATTTTGATCGTTAAATAGCGTAGCGCTCGGGAAATAACACGACAAGGACATCTCGTCGACTCGGACAATCTAATAGAAAACATTTTGATCAAAAACATTTTGAGAAAATAATATCGGCATTTATACACAGGTTTTACTATTAAAATCGCATTACTTTATTAAATTAAGAATTTAATAATTTTCTACGTCGATATATATATGTAATTAAATGTCGTGACCTATGGAGAATCAATCATAATCATACATATAATTTATCATCGAAACACGTGGCTGAAAGTTGCATCAAGGCG
This sequence comes from Anoplolepis gracilipes, assembly GCF_047496725.1. Lineage (NCBI taxonomy): Eukaryota > Metazoa > Arthropoda > Insecta > Hymenoptera > Formicidae > Anoplolepis > Anoplolepis gracilipes. The sequence goes on along the minus strand of NC_132977.1, from coordinate 10,327,558 downwards.
AACCATTTTGATCTTATTACGATATTATTAACATTCGTATTACCTATGTTCAATTTGTTGTTATTCACGTAAGGCATTAGGCAATAATAAGAGCAATGTTATAGTATTGAAAAGAAAAAGATTCAACCGCCAAATCATATATATCGAATTAGGTAATCGATCGTTACAGCAAGTATATTCACGCTAATGGATCGAATTAACAACAGGTGCCAATTCGTATGTAATTTATATTAGAGAAACGCCAACTCGAGCAAACAGCACGAAACAACTCGCATTAATTAGTCATTTGCATCGATAGACCTCGTACTTAATTCGCGGCTGGTATAACCAGTCGCGACTGCGATTAAATTCATCGAGTGGCACGATTTACTATGACTATTTACAGAATGTATTAATAATACACATAACTGATCGAAATTATCGCATTGATTTGTCGAGTAAAACGTGAAAGAGCACTAGTTAAATAATGAAATAAAATAAAATAATTCGCGATTGCGTTTAAGAGAAAATTAAATGTAATACTACAGATACAATAATATTATACGATATCAGTGCAATTAACGGCAAAAGAAGGAACACGATCTCCTTTCACTCTTTCGTTTCTGTGTATCAAGCTCCCACTGATGCCGGTAAAATCGAGAGCACCTATCCTCTATAAAATGCAGTCGATGTGCGCAACTGCTTATCGATGTTTCTCAACTCTCAATCTAGCAACGTTCGCTTCGACCCTCCGTCCTCCATTTCCCGACACCTGCAACACGCGCTCTCTTTCTCGACTTGGAACAAACTAGCCTCTTATTCAGTACACTGGTCCCTCTGAGATGTTTGCCCGATGCCTTGTTCACGGATCGGTCGCGCCTACCTTTCGTCGTGGTGCCTGCTCTCCCTGATTCGAAGGATCGTTGCGCTGTATCGCAGGTCAGTTCGAACACGCCGGGAAGACGAACGAGAAAAGAAGCGAAAGAGGAAGAGAAGGGAAAGGGGATATAGAGACGCGCGTCGAAGATGAGGAAGAAATTCCCGGACGAGTTTTCTCAACCTCAGTCGGCATCCCGCAGGGAAGAATCCTGACGCCTGTCTCACGAAGACGAGAGAAGAAAGACGTAAAGGGCAGAGTGGGGGAATGGAAAAACAAGAAAAGGAAAGAAAGAAAAGCTATTAAAACGCGCACGGCCCAAAGACTCCATTTTTCCCGGCACCTTTACGGCTGTCTGACTTTGGCGATCAGATAAGAAAACCTTACCTTAATTTCTTCACTCGTCCTTTTACATATACCTCGAGCCCAACTCTCTATTTTATTTATTCCTTAATTCCCCTAGTAATTTGTTGGCATTTTAAGCACAAAATTGCAAACGCATTAAATTATTACGCGCTTAATTATTTTTGATATTTAGAATACTACTGTGTATATACTGTGATCATTAAGAGAATTTATTTCACGTGTTTATTAATTATACAATAATTAATCTCTTCTACATGCACCCCAAGAAAGAAAGAAAGAAAGAGAGAGAGAGAGAGAGAGAGAGAGAGAGAGAGAGAGAGAAAAAAAATGTGCGAATATTAAATTTCGTTTCGTAAGTTTCAAGATTTTATATACATATAGTATAACGCATGAAACGATGAGATATCGAATCGCCACCAATTTAATGAATGCACCATCGAGAGACTGAAGCCCTATGCAAGAATAATCTCGTGAATTTACCAACGCTTGGACGGTAGCCGAAACGGAGGTCGCGACGGCCTTGGTACCTTTGGAAATTTCTTGATGACTCACCCTATATATATATATATATATATATATATATATATCGGCGCCGTAATTACACGCTGCACCGGACAAATGAGCGCGGCCGTGGGCGAGCGTGGGTGCGTAAAAAGCACGCCGGGGACTCGCCTCGAAATTAACTTAATTTCTGCCGATGACACGACACGCCGCATGCTCAGCGTTTTCTCGCGTCGTATTCCACTTTTCATAAGGTGACACCCGCCGCCTTGAAAGTGTTACGCGAACAAGGATGTTTGCCGGATGGTGTCCCGCTGTCGCTTTCGTGCATCTCGCGTTTTTAATTGCCTTAATCTTGCCGAAGACGAGGACGACGACAACGAGGACAATGAGGATGCGAATCGCGCGGCCCGAAATGTGGCTTAAAATATTTCAGATTCCTCGACGCTCTCTCCGCGCGTCCTTAAACGCGCGCGGCGAATCGTAAAATCCGCGACCACCTCCAGCGCAAGAATATTTGCCAGCGAAACAAGGGAACATCGATGAAGCGTGTAATCGTGATGACTTTGATATAAAATTAACACGACGCGTACAAGCTTGTAATACACGTGCGCTTTTTTTTTTTAATTTATAGTGTTCGCGAGTGAGTTTTATTCATTACCTTCACATTTTATTGCCATGTATTAGACTTATACACAATCGTGAATGATTCGAGAAGACGTTAATAACATTTACATTATATATCATTTGATGTAATGCATATTATACAATTCGGAAAAATGCATGCCTTCGAAAACATGGCCGAGAAAAGGCGCGTTATCATATTGCGATTCGTATCGAGAAGCCAGCGAGCAACGCCAGCCTCAAATGTGGCGGCCGGGTGCACGCAGCGCCGCTGACAAATGAGTTTGGTCAAGTGCAAGTGAAATGCAGCCGCAAAAAGCCGACGTGGCCCTCCGGTCGTCGGAATGGAATATGGGTAGCCGGTCGGCCGCGTGCTCCTCTCTTTCTATCTCTCTCTTCCCCCCCCCCCCCCTCTTCCCCTCCGTCTTTCCCATCTCCTACATCTCGCCGGCTACTGCCTGCGATTCCCCATTAACGAACGGGTCCCTCCGCACGATCCTCACCACCGTGCATTATCCACGGTTATGGTTTTTCGGACCGTGGTTGCCTCGCCGGCGAGATGCATTCTCGCGAAATGCACCGGCGCGGCGGAGATGTGTTGCGCAAAACGTTGGGCGGGATGGAAAGCCGATGGAATCCGCGAGAATGTTCGAACGAAGCGGTTATTTTCGTGGGATTACGACGATCGTGGTGAGAAAGTAAGGCGGAGACTTCCGCGAGGCGATAAATCGAGACATATATGTTACTACACTTATTATATATTACGCTTCGTTCGTTGGGCTCGGAGGACTCGTAAAAATGTTAAATTTAATCTAAAGAAAGAGAATAAAGAGAGAACTGCCGCGTGGAAACACGACATCTAATCGAGTCATTGATGATATCAACGATATCAGATTCGATGACAAATGCGATGACGCCGTTCGAGCAATTTTACCTATACACGTCGCGTTGCCGACGCGAAAGCAATCGTTTCACAATTATTGCAATAATCGGTTTTGTACGGGCATTTTCTCGAGCAAAACTACTCGTACGACCTTCAGCGTAACCGCCTCGCGCGCCTTAATTTACATCGTCGATTTAAAATTACCATGATTAGACGGCACGGTGAGCGGCAGGTTCTGTTGAATGCATCCCGTTCGCGATCGGCGGTCGCCGGTCGCCGGTCGCCGGTCGCCGGTCGCAGCCGTATGATAAATAACGCGAGATCCATACGTTACGCATAACACACGCCGTAATACAAACGAAACACAACGTGGGGCACGATAGACGGGAGAGGAAAGGAGAAGAGAACGGTGAAGGAAGAGGACCCTGATGTGAGTAACGAATATCTGATAGCGAATCCCCGGCATTTCCAACGTATCCTTCGGCTCTTCGCAAAACGAATACGGGCCTCTCTCGGCCTCTCGTGGCCCCCCGCGCGCTCTCGAGAATGATCCACGCGGTTCTCTTACCTACCTAATCGGCGCTCCATCGCGATCACTCTTGCGTACGCAGAAACGAAACACGCTTTTCGAAGAAAGAGGGGGAAAATGTGTCTTATTATGGATGACACGCTCCAGGAAGAATATAAGCACGTGCATTGATAAATTAAGTTTTTATTTCTTGATATTCTTCTTAATTCTCTCCTTCTAAATTTGCATGTCTGAAGACCATTATATGATTGTCGTTTCACGCGAAAAATATTACGTAAACGTTCAATGAATACCTAAAGGTTTCGTTTTTTATTAATGCCACACGCTCGACACGATGACGTTATTATTTAGAATTGCCGTGCTTTATGCGCTAATTATTCCCATTTCTTGTTTTGAATTAGTTTTGATAAAATTAAATATTTCAGCGGAAAAACAACTGACTGCGATTACATCTTTGCAAGAGTCTGTAAAACAAACAACGAAAGAAAAGAACCGTTTCCTTGTCAGCCATGAACTTCTCAAGTCGAATCGCTGTTTGCAAGTAATAATATTTATTAATAATTCATATTCAAAGTCTCACCATTCGTTTTTAATTCCCTTGTGTCCACCCCCCCCCCCCATAATTTGACGATAACGTTTTACTTTTGTCGAATCGCTCTCGTACTCCTTTTCATTTTTGGCGATGGACCTATTATAATCGTCGCAGCGTGTAATTACAGTCATCCCCCCGAAAGCCGTCGACGTAGAAAAATGTAGCGGTTTTTTTCGCCGCTCTCTCGCGCTATTTCACAGCCGCTGAAATAAATCGGCGCCGGACACAATTGTTATAATCAGGCGCGCACGTCGCAATATTTATTTGTTCCAATTAAGGATTCGGCCGACACGCGTATATCATCGCGATATACGCACCGAAACGGCGAAAGACACGAAGAGCAGAGCAGCGAGCTCGTGACCTCGCCCGAATAATGTCACGGGCAATTTCACGACGGCGACGATTATCTTAATTTTCGAATCTCGTTAGCGAAATTTAATACAAACATAGCGACGGCAATATAGCGCGACGTCCTTCAAATTTATACACACCCATTACGCATTAAGAGCCGAAATTATTCGCGCACGTTATAATGCCGCGGTTGGCCTTGCTATGAGAGAATTGCGTCGAGGCTCGCTCGGCAGCGCGATATCTCTGCACACTTGGTTGCAAGCTTATTTTACCTTGAGGGGAAAATATCGCCGTGAAAGTGCCTTATATCGTAATAAGCGGACACTTCAATTATAAACTTGAATCGAGGAATTAATCACATCGTCGTAACGATTTAAAATGTACATGTAGAGTGGATGTACAAATAACACTGATGACTGTGTGATTACAAAATCACAATTTTTAAAAATGATTATCCCAGTTTTTCGAAAATGTACAGTAAAACGGCAAAACAAAGTGATTATCGACAATTTGTCTGTATTCTTCATATATTTATAATAGTCTTTATTTTTATATATTGTATAAAAAGAAATATTTAGCGATATTAGATTAATAGACGTATGATAATCGATAATGCACATAATGATACGATGTCGATTTTACTGTACAACTTGTGTGTGTGTGTGTGTGTGTGTGTGTGTGTGTGTGTATGTGCGTGTGTGTGTGTGCGCAAATATGGATGCTGAAACCAGTTTCGCGCAATTACGTGATTGATTTGAAAAGATCAGACTTATTGGTCTCGAGAGATTGCATCCGCATAAGCTTATGTCATCGGAACAAACACCAAACAGAATCTCTCACTGGTAAATATCAATATTTTCCTCGAACAGTACGTGCCACCAACACGCATTCCATCGGTTACAGATGGCGAACGACGGTGACGCTTGCATTCGAGCGTGATACATGACACGTGAGCGAGTAAGATAAAGATGGCGAAAAAGGCAGAGAGAAAGAAAGAGAGAGAGCTAATCGGGAGAGAAGTATCCCAAGAAAGGTGCCTTTCAGTTCGAGTTACACGAAGTGGAGACTCCGTTGCGCATACACGACTCGCACTTTCATTCACGTGCAACACGCACGTACGCACGCGTGCGCTCCTACATACGAGATACGAGACGAAACGGCTCGTACACGTATTTATTTCGCGACATTGCGTATCTTCCGGATCTTGAGTCGCGATCGCCCATGCTTCGTACTAAATCGTTGCACGATTTAAATCTTAATACCTTAAATATCATGTCAGGATAAATCGATCGATACGTACGTTATTACAGTGTATCACCGCGATATATATATATATATATATATATATATATATATATATATATACATAATATGTACACAATGCACCGACTGCATCCCACGCACGGCCGGACATGAACGTTTCGTAAGCGAAAACACGTGCTATCGTTAAACAATGCTATTCTCGTCTCTTGAATAAATATCCAAGTCACAATTATAAATACTATTTAAAAAAAAAGTAAGAAAGAGTGTCCTCTCTCTCTCTCTCTCTCTCTCTCTCTCTCTCTCTCTCTCTCTCTCTCTCTCTCTCTCTCTCTCTCTTCCCTGTGGTTAAATTTTTAATCTAACAAAAATATTCTACAGAAATAAATGAGAAAAATACACGTGTGTGGAGGACTGCAGAGAAGTTGATATTAAAGAAATATGTATAGTCGTGAGAATCGTAAACATTTAATACGCGGACCTTCGTGCAACGTAAGGAATCTCCTATTACGTCATAACACCCTTCATGTCGCTCTCGGAGTATAGGCTGGTCTTTTTCTCACACTTCGTCCTTGTAATTAATCTCACGTCTCTTACAACCACTAGGCTAGAGAGGGTATATGGAATAGCGTTAGTCTGACAACCTACTTCTGGAAACTCGTTTCGGTAGAGAAACCTTTCCGATAACTAGGGTCAAGTTACATCTCGGCCACACAATGACCATACCGTATACTGTCGGCCAACAACAACAACGACAAGTGTGTGATGTAAGATGCAGTTGATTCGTGTAATCGAGACAGAGGATCGACAATCTTCAAAAATTCTACCTCGCCCCACCTGACTGACAACTAATTATATCCAGATCAGTAAATTTGTAAAATTCAGATTTTCTTCTTCTTCGGAATTAATCGATTCTTTTAAATATCTCGATATTAGAAATATTGAACATTATCGAGAGTTACTTTTTACAAAATTGTACTTTTCTCTCATATATTTTTGTTAAATATAAGATAAAGTATATACAGAGTTTTTCTCAATAAGAATAAATTCACATATAGAAAGCATTGCATTGGAATATTAAATAAATGCAATAAACAATTTGTTATTTTTTTTCTAATTATGTTGTAAATTCAAAGATTCTCAAACGCGAAATATTATACGAGACGAGCATGCATTTTTTAATAGATATATCGACACGTGCATAACGCGCACAGGGGAACGTCAGCCACCCGGGAATATTCTGCGAACAAAGTACGTCACAAGGCACATGAGGCTAGACGACAGGTGGTCGTTCTTCTCTTGAAAGTCAAGACTTCGATGAAAATCGTGAGCGATCTTTCATGTAACTTCGGTCCGAACGCCCCGCGATGAAAGAAGATAAAGGGCCAGAAGAGCGTGGCCGGTGATTGAATTGCGGTAGCCAACGGAAGTGTGGTAGCGAAACGAATGGCAGCACGGTGCTTAAAATGCAATTTTATTAACACCGAACGCAATTTCGATATTCCAAAATCTCGGAAATTTAAAAGTTCATTGAACATATTTTAAACATCATCACCATTGATACAATTATACTTGAAAATATTTAAATATCCTCTATTACATTGTTTTATACATATACCATATTATCCGAACAAAGCTCAAGTTTTAACAGTAATTAAACGATAGATTCATTTAAATGTCTTTAGATCGATGTACCAGTTGTTATGAATTTAAAGAAGTATTTAAACAAAAATTAAGAGTTGAGAATACTCAATTAAACTTGCACAATAAATACGTATTTTAAATCATACTTATCAGTAATTGTTTTGAGCAAACACAAAGTACAATCCTGACTGTTGCATAAACCTCGTCGACACAAGAGATATATTGCTTAGGAACTTCCTGGTTCTGGTGCATACTGGAATTGTGCGGCTACGGAACTCGCGTTAGAAAAATTATGCAGAGTCAGATACTAGATAATATTTTCATTTCCAATCCCTTGAACATGTCCTATTCGAGGAAATCATGGCGATTATCGGACATTAGAGAACGAGACGATGCACGCATGTGTGCACGCCCCCGCTCGACACATAAAGTGTCACGAATCAGTTTAGACTGTCCGTATATGCACGCACGCGTACGTATTTCCACGCGTGCATTCTTGAAGCGAAGACGCCAGCATTATAGTTCGCCTACGTGTATACTGAGTGTATCAAAAGTCTCGCATACTTTCTTTTGTTTAACAAAAATCGGATTAATAGAAATCGAATTTTATTGATTTAAGAAAAATGCCTTTAATAAACATTGCGTTAAAGTACAATTTATGCATATTTTATTAATAAGAAGTATATGTTAAAATTTATTATCATCTCTTTTATTATCATCTGAAATTGAATTTGTATAATTTTTTAATCTCCATCAATTTCTTTTAATTCGTAATTATTGAATTTGTAATATATCCATTTGAACAAAGCGCGCGACTTTTGAGACACTCTGTATATTGAACCGATTCCCGGGAAGGCATTTAAGCCAACCAACCACCTGCTGTTAGTCTGATGCTGTTCACGAACATCTCTCTCTTTCTCGAATCTTCTTCTCGCTCTGTCTCTACCTTCGCTCCTCTTCCCTGCGTCTGTTGTCCTCCGCCACTAGTATCCCTCTTGCCACTCTCTCGTTCTCCTCCTCTCTTCCTTACCTTGTATTCAAACGTATTACGGCATCGTGCCGATTCTCATCCAACGGATGAACCAGAGTTAGTTATGCAAGTCGAAAAAGCGTAGAGAGAGAGTGAGAGAGAGAGAGAGAGAGAGAGAGAGAGAAATGCAGGCGAGAGAGCAACGCAGCAAGGTCATCGCACAGCGACGGCGATGATGACAGAGATTCTCCCTTGACCTCTTGATCATCAAAGATACCGCAAAGGTACATTCCATTAAGTTTCGGTACAATCTTAGATGTTATATTTAGGATAGCGTCTCTCGATAGGGAAATAAATATCGAGTAGAAAATTACTTGCACAATTTCCATTTCCTTTGCTACCTATTTTCCATTGAAGGTGAATCGTTACTTTACTCGTCGCACTACCAGCTTCATGCAGATTATACAGACAGACGGAATGACGTTTTTCAGCGTTCCCAGTTCCCAGTAGTCGGCGACGAGCAGCGACTTTACAAGTGCATTAAAACGCAGAGACGCCGCCACGCTACTTAACCGCGGTTATCAACGATCATGATGACGAGGTAAATAAAAAAAAAAAAAAAAAAAAAAAAGACCACGCTCGCTCTGATAATGGTACAGCGCAGTAATTCGTAAGTGTAAGTCGACGATAAATGCCGCATTCCGCGCGACGCGCGACGCGCAACGCGCGCTTCACACCGACGCGACGCGATGCGAGAAATTGCCACAGAGTTAACGCAAAATTAACGTTCGACGGGTCAATGGCATATACGCGATATAAGATCAGAGATATAATAACGACGAGTGGCGTCCGGTTCGCGTTTTGTCGATCTAATTAGCGCCAGATTGGTTAATTGCCCTGCGGTTTTCCTAGACGATCGAGCCGATCGTCGATAAGAGCAGTAATGAAAATACATAAATAGACGGGTAAATCGGACGGGAAGAAGAGCGGGGAAAAAAGCTTGAGAGACAGAGAAGGGTAATTCCCCGAGCGGAATTGCGAATGAGTGGATTGACCTGGACGATGTGAATCTCCAAGTGGACGTTTCTCCTTCTCCGATCGAACGGAGAACGCGAGAAGAAATGGCGAGCGGAAGCCTCACCCGAGACTGAACCCCGCAGTGCACAGGGAACGCGGAAATGCACCGGCAACAGGCGCGCAACAACGGTAGATAGATGCTTGATTGGACGTCGGATTAATTAAAAGTCTTGCTCGCCCCTCGTTCGTCTCACCGCGTCATCGTCGCGTCGCGTCGCGTCGCGTCGCAAAACGCAATTTATTTCATGAAAGGCCCACCGAAATTAAAATCAGGCACTTTGGCATTTCGGCGTGTATCCCATGCGCCATATTTAGAATCTTCAATTCGATGCAACATTTTGTGTATAATATGTATATTTTCGAAAAAGAATTCAGAGTAAAATCTGCACTAAAATGTGCAGAGAGTGAGAACGATAATTCGCCAGATTGTATATATCGATAGTTGAATACAATAACAATGACACATTTCATTCCAAGTCGAGTTTATCAATAGTACTTATTACGTAATGCAAATCGTACGACATATTACATATTTGTATTGAGAGGCAGGCATACAAAAAGGTAATTGATACGCGATTGTGATATGGTATTTTTTTACGATATCTACGAACCATGCGATAAGCATTGTTGCAAAAGACTAACTCGCTTGCGATTGAATTGTTGAAGACTATAGCAGTTGCATTGACATTCAATTTAATGATCTCATTGCATTACTATCAAAATATCACATCGAAGGCACTAAGGCCAACGGTTGCCGATTGAGAAATGGCTTAGCTAATTGAAACGTACTGCGTAACGCGAACGGTTATTTGTCCCAATTCTTAGCAATAGTTTTACATTTGATATAATATAAATTGAGCGACTAAAAGAATTTCTTCAGACCTTCCACTTATGTCAAAATATATGTCATTACATATACATACCGTATCATTATCATATTCCACATTATTATTCTAAACTTTTAATATAATAAATTGCAAACGATATTTATGCAAACAAAGTTGATTAATAGTCCGTGACGTTAAGATTGCCAACACATGTTGATCCGACAAATGTTTTCGCTGTTAAGATATAACAGAATTTGTAAAACCTGTTATATTTATAATGCGTTTCGATGTAACAAATTACGTTATATCGTCTATAAATATTACGCATATATCGCGATGTTAAACCATATATCGCTCATCCGTCCATGATGATTTTCACGACGATATTGACGTACCTGACATCGTCAGGTATTCGGCGCGAGTGGTCCGTTGATTGAACATGAATTTAATTAAAAGTCGATCTTGTCCTGCAAGTAGCTTTCGTTGCTACATGGTTATTGTTGTCGATGACACGGCTGTTAAAGCGATAAAGGACGTTAAAGGGTGTCATGGCAACTCGGTGCGTTCTATCGCCGCCTAATGATGTACTCATAGCACGTTTAAACGCTCGTAAATTAGGACGCGATCAGTTTTAGCACGATTCTTTCCGCTTACGAGAACAGTTCTTATTTACGAGCAGCGCTCGGGGGTCACCGTGGTTTATCGGCAAAATAGGATACGCATACGCGGAGGATACGAACCCCGAATGCGAATGCGAATGCGAATGCGTTATGCGCTAATTCTGTAAACTTCTCGCTGCGCGATTTACATCTCGCGATTACGTCACGTTAACCGCTTCTTATCTCGGCCATCAATCGGCAATCTTGATTTAACCTACACATCGGAAGATCTCGATGCACCCTCCATCCTAATGATTGGCGCGAGATATCGCTGGATAGGTATTAGATCGTGAGATAACGCGTGATAAAAGTGCGAAAATTTATGCGAATTGATACCCGTGGAGACTACGCAAATTGACCACGAATTGGTTTAACTCATGGATTTACTCGCCGTGAAAGTTCGAACAGGCCAGTCAAGAAAATATCAAGCAACTTTGCAAACGTATACGAGGTCTACCGCGTCGTAAACGCCAGAGCGAAGATACACGTGTCGGAGGGTAGGAGGAGAAAGAGGAGAGAGAGAAAGAAAGAACCCGGGCGGATGGTTGAACCGATCGTATATCAAGCGTAATAGAGAATTGCCCCGGTAATATACCGGAATAATTCCAGGAAATCCTAGACAGTCCGTTATACTATAATTATAGGAGAGAAGTGCGAGAGAGTAAGTTCTCGTATCTCGTCGTTGATAATAACGCGTGAAGAATTTGCCGGGCGATCGCGGCGCGAAAGATAAAAAGTTTCTACGAATCGTATACGATGACCGTCGCATTGACGCGGACCTGTTTCCTGCGCGATATATGTAAATCAAGATAAATAAATGATTATCCTGTCAGAAAGAGAGAGAGAGAGAGAGAAAGAGAGAGATGAGTCTCCTCTCTTACCGTATACTTTAATCAAATAAATCATCCACACACGCGCGCGTTTCTTATACATAAACGAATTATAATTACCGCTAATCATACCATTTCGCATTACGAGTACATCTGTACTGGATCGAGTGAGTAATAATGTCAAGATTGTCCAGATGCCAGTGCATCTAACGATATAATTCGACCGTATTTATCACAAATTTATCTCACATATATTTCATTTATGACTTGTAAGATTATTTTGCGAGTGTAAATCTTAACGATCAACTTTTATTTTGCAATTTCCCTGTCATCAGGTTTTTATCTAGAGGAAAACAATTATATTCCCTTATTATGTCATGCTAATTGTAAGTAATTTTAAATAACATTAAAAATGCAAGATGGAATATTTCCGTTTCGTGCGTTAATAGTTAATATCTCTCTCTCTCTCTCTCTCTCTCTCTCTCTCTCTCTCTCTCTTTCTCTCTATAATCAAGGAGACATTGAAGTTAAAAGCCTTCGATCCCGGAAGAACGATACGGAATTTCTCACGAGTGCTTCCGTGACAAGAAGAGGCGAGAGAAAGACGGGGAGACGAAAAGAGCGGTATCCATCTGATCGGATCGGATCGGATCGGATCGGAACGCGATCTGTCGAGTTATCGGTCTTATCGATCGGCCAGCGTAACGACGAATTTCCGTCGAAGCGAGAGAGCGAGCGGGTAGATTAAGGTGAGCGTGCGCGGAAGGGAAGGCGGGAAAGGTAGGGCAGAATGGAAAAGATGATTGGTCGGGAGTGAGAAGAGAGGCGCGGATCCTATCGGAAAGTAATTACCGGGCCGGTCGTGCGGTCGTAATTAATCAAATTCCGCGTAGGGATGACGCGACGAAAACGAATCGGCCCCAGGGGAATCCATTAGTGAAACACGCGTGTCTCGCGTGTATTATCTTCGGCCTGTGCGCACACGGAAGAGTGCGAGCACGCTTACATATACACACGTACACGCCCAAACGCAACATACATACATATTCGTGGCCACTCGCAGAGCCCGCACTCTCGGTACTCTCGCACTCGCGAGGCGTTAGCTTCCACTTGACGCGCACGATCCTTCGATCTTGCACCTTATCCGACTAATTGTGCGAGACTCTCTCTCTCTCTCTCTCTCTCTCTCTCTCTCTCTCTCTCTCTCTCTTTTTTTTTTTCCTTTTTCTTCTTTTTTCTCCGTCCGGGAGAACCGTGACGGATCGACGGGTCAATCGAGGTCGTCACTCGGCGCATCTCGCTCCGCGCTTCTTCTTGCCGCTTATCTCCGATTACACCGAGCGGAGCCATCGGTTTTCCGCGCGCGAGAGCTGGGAGCGCGGAACGGATTAAGTGTAACTCGGAAGAAGAGCCGATTCAGAGAGGAGACTGGGTTAACTGACCCTGAGCTGGCGATTCGCGCCGTCCTTTACTGGATTATAGTGTGCTATAATACGCAAGATAACCGCAGCGTGTCCCGCCAACTCGGAGTTATCCGCTGTTTGATGGATGTTTAACCCTTTTCCACGATAAATCTTTGTGAACAGAAATCTCGTCGGTTTATTTTCCCTCCGCGTGTCTATATTTCCACGCAAATATTTTAAATATCCCATCCGATCCGGGACATGTATAGGTAACTTGGCAAACGCGGAAGGATTAATCCGTGATAATAGAATAGCATAAAACGCATCACGTAAGCGTGAAATTTCTCTTCCTATCGCTTCTTATCGTTTCTTACTTGGATCGCGAAAATGATTACAATTCGTAACACCAACGATTTTGTTGCGACGCTAACCTCGCTACGCGGTTCTTTGTTTTAACTTGGCAACGTAATGGTAAAATAATGAAACGCTTTATTATATATTGTACGGAGAATAAAAGTAAACGCGACTCGTAATAAAATACTCGAGATAATGCTTTTTGCCTAACAATATCATTATTTACGGTAGATAGATCCTTCTTATTGCTTATCGTCGCGTCGTTTACATTATAAGATAGACGGTGCGATCGTGTAATGCGAAACGACTTTGAGGATAATTTCACGACACATAGCACGAATACTTCTCTATTAACGCCAAGTGCAATCCTTAATGTATAACGCAAATGGAGGCAATCTATCGACGCGCACCCGTCCCCGTCGCCTTGCCTCTCGACTGTATAAGTCGTAAAATAAAATTTCCCTAATAACAGCCGGTTTCTTGTAATATCAACGATAAGTAAGGTCGTAACATTCTCGCTGACGATACAAACAGAGAAAGGGAAAAAAGAAATTAAGTATATACGGATGGTGTCGAGACACACGTCTCGACACCAAACGATATTCGCGATTAAAATTATCACGTGCTAGTGTTAGTATTTGACACGTTGCTCTCTGTGACTAGCGATTAGCATGCAGGCTTAAAATGCTGCATGCATGTAAATCATGTAATGACACATCTGCGTCGGAGAAATTCTCAAGTACTTCGTTAACTGCTCCACATCCATAACTGCCTGTCCTATCGATAGGCCAATCAAGCTGTGCGAGCGCGTGCAATCGACCACCTACACGACGACTTTCCTGCAGCGTGCATCGGAAAGTGCTTTTCCCTCTGAGCGTTCCAGCCTGATCGGTCGCGGGTCGCGGGTCGCGGGACGAGGATGCGTGCGACGGAATGCGCCCCAGAGCTCGATCGTGCGCCGGAGAAAACGCTCGAGACGTGGGATCGCCCATGATCGATCGCGAAATTAAGTGTAAAACTAAACTCGCACTCGCGCTCACGGAATCTAATCTCGCCTGCAACCTTCCGATTCCATCGATATACATATATATATATATATATATATATATAATTCGCCTCGTTTATTCTGTAATCCGATATAATGAAAGCGAACAATACAATCTAATGCAAAGAAGAGAACGTACTACAAGAGACTATCTTGGTAAATTTCATCATCGTTTTAAAATAACCGCTAACGTTCCAACGAAATTTTTATGGACTCTAGAAATGTGACATCAAAGTCTTCGTAAAACATATGCTAATAACATTCAAACTTTTAAACAATCTAAATATAATTCTTAGCGCGTAATACGTTTATTTTTTTAAGTTAATGTTTCATTAATCAATGTCAAATTTATATATATATTTTTTTTTCACGGTGACAACGTGAATGTATATTATTGTTTATTCTATGAGGATGAAAACTTTCACAACTGGCGAGCCTACATTTTCACGGAATCACGAAATAGGACGTTTTGATGCACGTGCAAATGAGGTCTACGCTCGGCTTAACCCGACGCTTGCACTTTCCCGGTCGCACCAAGTGCATTGGAAAGTGTGCGGCTCGCACGCAGTTTCCCGTTCCTTTTCTCTCGCGCCTTCATCTCTCGATTACCTCTATCTGCATTACAGTATAGTCCGGTACCGATCTGCCTACCGAGCGCTTTCTCTCCTCGACTCCTCGACGCCTCGACGCCTCGACGCCTCGACGCCTCGATGCATACATACATACATGCATGCATGCATTTAAAATCTCTTCCATCCCCCTTTCCCTCAGTCTCACTCTTCTTCTTCGTTTCGTTAAACTTGAGGGAAACGCTCGGCTGCAGCCAGCCGCGGGCTCTTCGCTATATGGAGTGATCGAGAGTGACCGACTTCGATCGGGATCACGAAACATGGCCCCGATTTTAATGTTTTAACGCCTTTGGCGAATCTGGAGAGTTTCTTAATCATCCTTTATCCCTGTATCTTTTTATATACAACTTAATTGAGTAGTTTCCTCGAGAAAAGGAAAATGAAAAATGTATTGATTACATAGTTTTATTGTCCATTGCTTTAGACTGAACCGAGTCTCTGTGAGAAATTATAATTTTTCAAAGAGAGATATCTTCTTGCAAAAGAGAAAAAATTATCAGATATAATCGAGTATATCGCTAAAATTATACTTTACGTGCGAGGCTATGACAAGTGTTATCACGGTAATCAAGCTTCTATAGATGAGCGTCATTACGATTTTCGTTCATTAACGCAACGATGCGTACCAGTGATTTTATAGTATCCGGTATATCGGATATTTATAAATATTCAGAGACAATCATGTCACATTGGAAATTGTAAATTCAAGTATCTTATAATGTCATTCAAACAACGACATGTTATTTAACAGTCTTATTCGCATTGTCCCTCGATAATATTTAATAACGTGATCCTTAAAGTCACAGAAATTGATTTAAATTATTAATCCCTACATTTTGAAAAAAGGGAATATTTTAAATTATTATCAGTAAATCATTTTTTCTCTTTTTACTATCTACACAAATTTAAGAAATACGTGTTGATCGTGTTGAACGAAATTTCTTTCGAAACTTCATAAATTGCTTATAAGTCGCCAGTGATGTCGTTATAAAGCGGCTTTATTGGGTGCGCTTGTAATCCCGGTATGACAACCGCGAGGTGGAGAAGGAGGAGGAAGGATATCGTACGATCGCGTAGGGATTTTTCTCATCCTGTCTTCCGCGATCTGTGTGCATGCAGCCAGGCTCGCCCAGCTGCCAAGGATTTTACGAGCCGTACCTCTCTTAACAGCGTTATGCACCGTAGACTCTCGAGAGCACACCTCGGCCCCGGGTCCCGGGTCCCGGGTCCCGGGTCCCGGCCCTCTCGTAGGAGTTGTCGAGCAATCACCTACTTCTTATAACGTATACACCTTCTTACCGCCTCTATACTCTTAGTAGACCCGATTAGCCACTCGGTATCGGTTGTCCGCGCGTTGCGTGCACGCGTGTGAAGGGAAATTTTTTGAAAAAGTATCGGCGCGGCACTAAAGCTGAATTTTTCGCGGAATTTCGCGCGCGGAGAATAATCTCTCGCGGGAATCCATTCCGAAATTGCAGTTTTCTCTCATGAATATTATTAACCGCCAGCGCAAAGTAAAACGCGGAAAAAGACTCGCATTGAAAGTACGTATACCTAGCTGAGCCTTGGGCTCGTTTCTTGCGTAACGTCGATATGAGAAATTCGAAATTTATGAGCGAGAAATTCCGATAACTTGCCTTTTTGCGCGATTATTTGAGTAAAATACGGTACCCTGTGCATTTTGAACGCGAGGACGATCGACGAGTTGTCCAATACCTCACCACCCACTATCGAGAAACGAGAGGAGGACGCTGGGTAATCCAGGCAGACATGGGAAACCCGATAACAGATGGTTATCGCGCGGTGCTGCTAAGAGCGCAAGAAAATGATGGTAATCATTTACACCGATAAGGATAATTCTGTTTTTTTTTTCTTCCGCTAAACCATCGCCGCCGTTAGATTATATTTTCAACTGTCGGGCCGGTGTAAATTGTTCGAAAGTAGCGTTTTTGTCAAAGAAAATCACGCGATTCGTCGCCATGTATGTTTCACTTCATGGTAATCTCCTGGCGACGCATCACTATAATTAAAAAAAGAAACAAGAAGGATATCTCGTCGCCGGTACTTTGTTCAATAAATAAAAAGATTGCTTAAATGGAGATGAAAAAACGCGATTATCGTAGCACAAAGTGCTCGTTCGTATAAGCTTCCGGCATTCGTCATTAGCGAAAACCAGGTCTGTCGGCCTGGCATATTTTTATATGAAGAGAAATTTCGTTAATGTGCGCCTGTTTAATAAAGATGACTTTCTAATACTAATTGTGCCGACTTGTATCGCGCGATACGGCCACGCGATATAAGTCGTTATTCGATGAGAGACGGTTTGTTTTTTTTTTTTTTTTTTTTTTTTTTTCCATTGGAAATCTAATCTCTATTATTCCTGAAATGAAAAGAAAGAGGATGCGGAATAGTAAATGTGGTGAACGACAGTGTTGCGCGTATCACACGCAAGAGCGATTACACGAGTATACTTTCGCACGATCCGACGCGTGATATTTTCAATGTAGAGAATTAAAGTGTGTAAATGACTGTGAAATGATGTAGCGAAAGATACAAACAAATTTACTCTCAAGATCGAGAATCGTTAAGACTTATATCGCGTTGACAATTTCTTTAAGCAATCAAATTGATGGATATAAATCGCTTGTCAGCAGTAATAAAAGCACGATTTATTTATCAATTGAAGAAAGATATAAATGCATTATGTAAAGATATACGTTATTTGATTATTCTATTATTTTTCATTTATATTGTTTAACCCGCTAGAATCAGAAATTATTTTATTGTCACACGACAATTTTTACACGAAACGTTTTTAAATCATATTATCTCACGTTTAATTTATTACATTAGACACGGTGCAAAGTTTTCGCATAATTCGCGATAAAAGGAGTTTCAATTCAGCGATTCTTGTCCTGTCAACATGTATTAATATATAAAGAAGATTTACATAAATGGAAATTATTTTTAATATGAAATACGACGATACAAATCACATTTGGGCTATTGAGAATACCTCCCATGATAACTTTGAAATAAATAATTTTACGCGTATACACACATACATATTTTATATATTTTCACTTTCAATTCCTCAGAATATACAAACGCGTTATAATAATCTTTATTATACATTGCCTATTTGAATTCGAAGCTACACGTGTTTGTGACATGAATGCTCGCGGGTTAACGAGCGGTGTCACGTTTTGCAATTCGAGCGGGGCACGCGGGCCCAGACAAAACCAGATTCGCATTATGTAGAGTGGTATTACGATTAGAGCCGCGTGCGTTGTAGCACACTGATTGCATAATCCGCTTGTAAATAAGCAGCCGTGCGCTTAATACACTCGCTCGCTCGTTCGCGCCGAAAAAATGCGAGCGTTGTCACCTGTCGGCGGGCAATCGCGCGTTCTGAGAAAGTAGCGCGAGATATATTATAAATATCGCAATTATGACTTTTCAGGAGCAATGCTATCGAGCATGCTGCTTCGCAACTGCAACAGCACGATGGCAGTGGCGACGGCGAACGGTGCACACGCGAATGAATATACATATATCTTTGCCTCGTCGTTGCGCTCGGGAATGCGGTCTATAGCGCGTAGGATCGAGAGCGGACCAACGAGAGGTAGGGAGGTACCAGAAGCGAGCGAAGGAAGGAGAGAAAGAGAAAGAGAGAAGAGACGTACGAGCGAGAACGGGACAAGGGAAACGAGAAGGAGATACGAGGAGAATGGTTGAGAGGGACAGGAAGAAAGGGAAGAGAAAGAGAGAGAGAGAGAGAGAGAGAGAGAGAGAGAGAGAGAGAGAAAGACGGAGAGAAAGATTACAAGGGAAAGGGAAAGGACGGAGGGAGAGAGAGAAGCAGCCGAGTGTGCGTGTAGGAACGAAAACGAGATAGAATGAGAAAGAAAGAGAAAGAAAAAGAGAGAAGAGATAAAAGAGAAGAAGAAGAAGAAGAAGAAGAAGAAGAAGAAGAAGAAGAAGAAGCATCGGTGGGGAGGGGGAGAAGGAGAGCGCGCACGGCAGTCGTAAACGGCAACAATTGCTGCGGGCGTTGCCACTCGAAAGCCCGAGTGCCTAATGCCAGATGTCAGACGGTGGTTAGAGTCATTACGGTCATCACTTCGTACCGCGATATATACCGGCGTCCGAGAGAGAGAGAGAGAGAGAGAGAAAGAGATGCATCCCCGAAAGATGCATCGCTCGCGCGACTACGATGACGCGCGCGTCGCGCGATTCATGCTCGATTCGCAATCTCGATTCTTCGACTCGATGCGGTGGAAAGTGTAGCGACGGATGATCGTCCATCACGCGTCTTCTCGGTCCTCGAGAAGAAACACTCAAAGATGGGAGGAAAGTCGGCGCGGCGCGGCGCGGCGCGTCTCGTCTCGAAGTAGAGCACGCCTGGCTGCATTTTTCTCAAGTCCCTCGTTCTTTTTCGAGCTTCGTTGTTAGAGACGGACGTATTATAGAGTTGGACAAAAGACGCCGTGGCTTAATGATCCTCCGTCATCCTCCGGTTAGGACGGATAATGGGAGACTTGCGCGAGGATGAATTGGAACCTAACCAGTGTTCCCGACGGTGTAGACCGCGCGCGTACGTGTACGCGATATATACAGTGTACGCGTGTACGCAATGCCGTTATTTCTCGTGCGTGAATATGTGCGGATATATTATTAGATTCGATGAATAAATGGAGAATGAACTTTGTTAATAACGCAATTTCTACGCGAGAAAGCAACGTCGAAAAAATTAATTATATTATACATATATGTATATAATTGAATAGCTTATCAATCTGAAAGTGATATCTATATTATTCGATTGAGTTTTCATATTTTCTTTTTAATATTCGTCATTGCCTTCGTAATTTATCGCTATCGGAATCAAACGACGCTATACGTTTAGCGTAAAGTGAAGACGAGAGCAGAGACAGTGGTTTCTCTTAAGAATCGAGCGCGAGGACTCGACTCGCGCGAGTCCAACTTCCAAAACCCGTTTCTACAGCGGAGCCGCCGTAGATCTGGTCTCTGTTCGCGAGATAGAAAGAGCAACGAGCGAGCGAGATAGAGAGAAGGAAGGAACGAGATCGAGAGACAGTCGGAAAGAAAGAGAGAGAGAGAGAGAGAGAGAGAGAGAGAGAGAGAGAGAGAGAGAGAGAGAGAGAAACGTAGCAAGAGGAAAGGGTAAGAGGCCCCGAGAAACGAAGGACCAAAGGGGTGGAGCTGCATCGAGAGGGATGGAACGAAGAGGGCGTCGGGACCCGGGCCAGGACCCCGATTCCGAGAGGGCCCGAACGAAAAATCTGTAATTATAATAATTACAGTTGGGCGCGCGCGGACAACAATTATAAATTATCATTGAACTAGGCAGCGAAACGCCAATAAAATATATATCGTACCGGGGGCAGCCATTAACCGCGGGTCGCATTGCGACTACACACCCTGCCCCCGCCGCCGCCGGATGCGCGTGATGTTGCGTCGACCGATTGAAAAATGCACTCGGCTTATTCCCGTGCAATTTCCATCGGCATTCGGCGGCGTGTAGTCGCGTCGCACGCGGATGACAATCCAACGCAACAAAAAAGGGCCAAGCGCGCGCGCGCGCGCGAGAGACAGACGGACGAGAGAAGGAGAGAAGCAAGATTTCTTCTCTTCCTTTATTTTGCGTTCCTGCTTCGCCTGTCCCTTCCACCGTGTCTCTCTTGCCTCCAGAATCTACGGTCCATGAATCGATGTTGTATGAATGACGAACGCTTTTGTCAAGTCTGTTTCACGGATGAATATATCTCGGGTAGAAATGCGACGCGGCCGAGATGTGTTAAACATATGCAACGAGAAGGCTTTTTTTTTTTTTTTTTTTTTTATCGCGCGCGTTTCGGCAAAGCGTAAAGGAAGCGCATTGACCGTGTCAGGGCGATTTAACGCTCGACGCGATATCGTCGACGATCGACTCGGTGATTGCACCGACGTAGTCTCTCCGGCAACATTATCAGCATATTACATCAGACTTTCACTTTCAGTAACTTTCAGCACCGAGTTTGCGTTGCGTTGCGTTGCGTTGCGTTTAGATTGCGGAAAGAATTATAAAAAAAGAGAAGAATATTTAGCGCCGTTCGCGTTACTCTATAGCTCCTCGATTACGCCGAGGTCTCGATTTCTCGCGGCTCTCTCTCTCGCGCGCGATAGCATGATTACCGCGTCGGCGCGTGAGCCAAGAGGTGTAATGTTACTTTCGACGATTATATACGTCAAACGTAATACGATCATTCGTAATGTCAGACGACAGCCGGTACACGCGTAATCGCTTTAGCAAAACGACGCGATGTCTCAAATTTCAGAGCCGCGCGACCCCCCACTATCTCAACACTTCCGGGATTTGCTCAGCTCTCTACTTCCCCCTCCTTCCCTGTCCTTCATTCTCCGCTCGTCGTTATCCCGTTCGAAACGTATACAAATGCGCGACCGCTCGCACGGCAGGATGTAGCAACGCGCCGACTCATAAAGCACCATCGGTGTGTCGGGACTAACTTGTTCGCGCTCTAACACCGCTCCGGGGAAGAGCGTCTCGTCGTTGTATAGCAGCGGCCCCGGCCCCGCTAAGGAAACGTCGGCGGGATTCCTCCGCGAGCAGCCACGTGGTCGATATAATACCGGAATACGGGGCGAGACGAGAGATGAGAGACGAGAGACGAGAGACGGGGGAACCAACGGAGAGGCGCTATACCCATCTCTCCTCTCGGGTCGGCGACGCTTACGCCCCGAGCGATTCATGTCGCCCCGTTATCCGCGTGTCCATACGTACGCAACACTTTTGCGTACAGTATACTTTCCTCATTCAGGTCGCGCGCTCGTATTCCCTCTCTCTCTCTCTCTCTCTCTCTCTCTCTCTCTCTCTCTCTCTCTCTCTCTTTCTCTCACCCTCCTCACCTTTCCTTCTTTCTCTCGGAGAGAAAACACGCGACCGCTCGCGCGGAGATGCGGAGACGCGGATATGCAAATGAGAAGTCGCGCGCGGCTTTTATTTCACTTGGAATAGTGTACTTCTTTCCCGGAATAAAGATGATGATCGATAACGCGCGCTGCCTAGGTAATCGCGGTACTAATTGAAATACGCCGAAGAAAAGCTCGCGAGTACCAATTACAGCTTTCCCGTAACGTGCATGCCTGACAGCTCACGACGAGCGATGCGTTCGTGCCCTTTGAGCCGCGTGGAAGGTAACCTTTAATGTGAATCTTGGCGACTTTACGCGAAACGACGTGGCTTATGCAATGGTTAAACGCAAAGTATCCACTGTCGCATTTAAGATAATTTGTAGAAGCTCATCGCGACAACTCGGGTAAACGTCTCTCTCAATCGATCGCGATGACGAATCAATTAAGGATTGCCATTTAAAGATTCGATGACGGATTTTCTCCGATTGTGAATGACGATAAAGATTAGTTGATTCTCTTCAA
This sequence comes from Anoplolepis gracilipes, assembly GCF_047496725.1. Lineage (NCBI taxonomy): Eukaryota > Metazoa > Arthropoda > Insecta > Hymenoptera > Formicidae > Anoplolepis > Anoplolepis gracilipes. The sequence continues at coordinate 10,304,700 of NC_132977.1, read as the reverse complement.
GCATATGTCAATTAAACCTCGATTTCTCGCGAGTATTAGCAAATGCGGCTTGTAACTTTTATGTAATCGATTTGTGCGCGAAAACGATGATGATTTAACAGAAATTAAGATAGAGGAATAAACCTCACACGTGAATCGAGTTTTCTTTCAATATAAATATCAATTACACATGTAGAAGGAAAGAGAAAGAAAGAGAGTGAAAGAGAAGAAGGACCACCAGTCAGACAGTACCACGCTTGTTAAGAGAGATGACAGCGTTACGTCGCCCGACGTTTACACTTTACACCCGCGAACGCGAACGTGAACGCGAACGTTCAGACAAGTGTGGAAAATATTCCGCACGTCATATATAGATATCAAGAGGCATGACAAGCAATTCACAAAATTGCAACAGCCCGCGGACCTATTCCGCAACTTTTTGCCTTACAACCCGGCTAACGAAACAATCGCCGTTAGCGTTACTGATGCATATCTATATATATATATTGTACATACATACATACGTACACGGAGAAAAAAAAATTTTTATATATATATATATATATATATATATATATATATATATATATATATATATATATATTTGTATTTATTGTTTGCGATTCTTTCATTAGTCGAGCTGATAATGTGAGAAAGTGTGAGAGAAATACGAGACTTTTAATGGAAACACAATTATATCGCGCCGCGGCATGTGAAAAGCGTAACGTAAACGTATCGTTGACTTGCACGGCGTGCGAAACACGTGACAACACTTTTCATATAGACTCGCGTCACACACATTCACCTGTCAGGCGATTTGACGCGACTTGACGTGACATTAGCGCCTTGACGTATCGACGAAGGATCTTTGCTTTCTCACATTTCCGTGGCGCTTCGACGTTATGAATGATAATAGAGAAATGGTGATTTTTATCGCACAATCTCTTACCTTGAGAAAGCAGTTTCCGACGGGCATGTTCTCCGGCACGGTGGCGTTGTAGAGCGGCTTCTCGAAGATGGGCTCGTTGTCGTTGTAATCGTGCACTGTCACTCGTACGGTCGCGCTGCTGCTTAGAGGCGGCCGTCCGGAATCGGTCGCGATCACTACGAGGATCGGCGCCGGGTCGACTTCACATTCCACGTGCGCTACCGTGCTGATAAGTCCGGTGATTTCGTTGATGGCGAACCACGACGTGGTGTTGAGGAGGGAGTAACGTATGGCCGAGTTAGCGCCTTCGTCGAGATCGGTGGCGGTCACTTGCAGCACCGACGTCCCGGGCTCGGACGTCTCTAGGAGATGAGCCTCGTATCTATCCCGCGTAAACTTGGGCGCATTGTCGTTGACGTCGGTGACGAGCAATCGGAAGGTGCGGACGGCACGCAGCGGTGGGGTGCCAGCGTCCGTCGCCTCCACCGACAGATCGTAGACGGGCTTCTCTTCGCGATCCAGCGGACGCTCCACCACTACCAGATAGATGATATTGTCTCGCGTGGCCAGACCAAAGTGACCTTCACCACCGGTCAGCGTAACGTTCGCGTTCGAGTACTCCGTTCTAGAATCTGGATCACTCACGGATATCCGGGCGACGAATTCGCCAGGTTGCGCGCTCTCGCTGATCTTGGGGGTCGCGTCGTCCGAGAGGAAGATTACGGTGATGGCCGGCTGATTGTCATTGACGTCCGTCACGCATACAGATAGGAAGGTACTAGCTTCTAGAGGTTGGGCACCGCGATCCCGGGCGACGATCACCAGCTCGTGCCGTTCCTTGGATTCAAAGTCGAGAGCCTTGTTGACGTAGACCATGCCGGTCTCCGAATCGATGCGAAACATTTCCTCGCGGTCGGACTGCCGGCGATTGATGGAGTACTCGACGCGACCGTTGTCGCCGGCGTCGGCGTCAGTCGCGTTCACCCCGAGCACCGGGGTGCCGACGGTCGCGTTCTCCGGCACGCACGCGACATAACGCGTCTGATTGAAGATGGGCGGATTGTCATTGACGTCCTGCACCGTCACGTTCACACGCAGGGTCGACCGGAGCGGCGGCGTTCCGCCATCCAGCGCCTCGATCACCAACTGATAGTTCGAACGCACTTCTCGGTCTAGCGATCCGGAATTCTGCAAGTCCAGGTAGAGGACACCGTCGCGGCCACGTTGCTGCGATAGTCGGAAGACGTCGCCGTGATTGCCGCCGATGATCTCGTAGCGTTGCGTCGAGTATTGATCGAGATCGGGATCCTTGGCCGGCGGCAGCGCTCGTTTCGCGTCGCGCGGCGAGTTCTCCGGGAACTCCACGTCCACGTGGCCCACTGGAAAGGTTGGCGCGTTATCGTTCTCGTCAAGGACATTCACGATGACCTGAATGTTCTGCTGCAACGCTACCAGGCTATACGACGGACGGGTCTCACGGTCCAACGGTACTCTCGTCCTTATTTCGCCCGTCGCCTGATCGACGGCCAGATCCGACTCCACCGATGAACCCGGCACTGACACTATCAGGTACGGCGGATTGTCGGCGTCGATAAAGCCCACCCTGGTACCCGGCCGCGCATTCTCGGAGACCTCCAGGTACTTTACATGCTCGGGCAGAGCGCCCGGGGCGAGGGTCGCTCCCAGGACGAGGAACAGTAGCAGATGCCGCATCCTGGGGGTCTCCAACACCACGCCACGGCCGTCCTCCTCCTCCTCCTCTCCCGTCTTCGTGATATTATCTCGATCTTTCCATTCCTACGCGGCCGCCGCTAGTCCCGCGAGAGGCCGAGGGCGCGATGATGAACGAGGAACGTGTCACTTGTCGCGTCTTTTCACGTCGCGCAGCTGATAACTCACCACGCGGTTAACCTGACAATCAGAGTCTTTCGCCCTGTCCTTTTTTCCCTCTTGTTGCCACAAAATTCCTCTTTCGTCCGCGATAACAAAACTCACGGTGATTAGCACGGCGCTTTCCTTTCTTCACCGGCACCTCTATTATCTCACCTAGATCTAACCCAACATATTTAGCACCAGCACCAACCAACCACGAAATCACTGCTTTTATCCTCGGTACAGTCGGTTTCTCTCGACTGTAATATCACTTACACCGACTCTTTTTCCCGCGGGAAAACGTAGTAGCTTCGTGTTCAGAAAACCGGCAATTGCCTCACTGCGTCGTCGACTTATCGTGGCCGCACGAGCGGTTTCCTGGTGCACGCCGCGACGTAGCAGCGTTGTAGAGACTTTTTTTACTCCAATCGATGTACACGTTCTATCCTTTGAAATCTCTTCTCTTCTCCTCTCCTCTCGCCTTTTACCTCTCACGTTATGCTCTGATTTCCAGGATATCTCTTCTATTTTTCTCCACCAGTTGTAGATACCAGTTGTAGTCGTATATACACTCGCTGTCACCGGCAATATCTCGACATTCCTCACGTTAGATCCAACACCTGATAACCTGGCCGATCAACACGACCGGTCGTGAACCCGGGATGATGGTCTGGCGTCGTACATGGTGTTCGTGTTTCGTTCCGTCGGACACCTCGTGCGTTTGTCCTTGGGACACACGTTTCCGTTTGTCAGCGCGATCTTGCGTAGCGAACTCCCGTCAATCACGGCGCGCCTAATTCGTTCCACAATGTCCTCCCGGACCGGTTGTTATCGTTGTCATTCTTCCTCACGCTTAGTGGCAAACTCACGTAAAACGTCTATCTGTGTGTTGATGAAATTTTAAACCGAGTTAATGAGATACCACAGATGAGATATCGAGAGATGAGAATAATCAGAATGGAAAATGGTGCAAACGGAAAAACAATGACATTACATTTACACGTACCGAACGTATTCTCCAACCTGTCAGTGTACACTCGCGACACACACTAAATAGGATAAATAATGCGCTTCTGCCTGACCTTGCGTACAACACGAAACGCGCGCCAAGTAACACGATACACGCATCTATACGGGTTCACTTAGATACTCGCGAATCGCGATTCTCTCCGCGGCACTGCCGGCACCCGGGACGCGTATCTTGTCCGTCTCTCTTCTCCGTTCATGCGTCGATATCGAGGGATAGGCCGCGGCCTCTCGATCCGAACACTTGGCGAGCTATCGCGCGCTAAAGACTCTTACGCACGTCGTTTCAGAGTAAACGACGGGCGGGAGGAATCGGTCTTACGTTCGCACAGGTCGACGATCCGTATTCGCGAACTCTGCGACGAGAGGCTAACTCGTAAAAGTCCCCTTCAAAGGTACGGCACGAGGTGTTGTCGCGTACTCGAGCCCAACGTCCGTTCCGCGCGGCTTCGAGGTTAGGCATGCACTGACATGGCGGCACCTGCGATGCCTACCCTTCCCTTGACTCGACGGACCCGCGCGCGGTGGAGGGGGGAGGGAGAGGAGAGAGGGGAGAGGACAGGGACAGGGGCCTTCGCGAAGCTGGACCCAACCGACGGCCATCTTGGAGAGGGGAGCAGCGATGCTGCTCGCAACCGGGCACCAGGTACCGGGCACCGGGCCTCGGCATTCAACGCGCTCCTCGGCAGCGAGCAGCTCGAGCAGCTAGACCATACCAAACTCTCTTACCTGCCATCCTTTTACCTTCTCTCTCTCTCTCTCTCTCTCTCTCTCTCTCTCTCTCTCCACCGTTCTATCTACCTACCTACCTACCTACCTACCTACCTACCTGAGCGCTCGGTATGCGAGAAACCGACTTACCGTCGGTGCTCATTCCGCGCCTGGCCCTACGTAGGGCCTTCTGTACGCCAAAAGGTCCTGGAATTTTGTGACGCGACAAGAAAAACGGCTGCGAAAACGTGCCGTCTCCTAGAAATGCGTGTTACACGAAAATAGGCTTTTTGAAAAATTGTCGGAGCGAAAGAACCTGTCAATGTCTCGTACGAATTGTCTAATGACTAATGACAGGCAGAACAAGTTCTGGAATTTTTGCAACGTGACCAGAAAAAAATATCAGAGAGGCTCTAAGCAATATATATATATATATATATCTTACGAATTGCCTAATGACTTTACGTCGAATCAGACAAATCGCCAAGATTCTGGAATTTCGTAACGTGACAAGAGAGAACATGAGAGAACATCTCTTATTGTTAAATACGCAAATCGGTCTCGAAAAATCTTCTGGATATACAAATCATTTAATGACTACAACCAAATAGAACAAATTGCAATCACATGTGTTAAAGAAATCTGAAATTAAATCAAACAAATTCCAATCGAATCAATTTACGCCAGATTTTTACCATAAATTTACATCTTTACGATATTCCATATGACATTTATACATTGCATTACTAGATTAAAGGCTGCTAAATTTTCAGCGGCATATTAATTTTGACGTTCTGTTACGAAACCTCGATCCTCTGATATTAATTGTATAAATGTATAAAATACTATCGGATAACGTTTCGCCTATCAACCGTGAATATATAATGTATAGTATATAGATATATGTGTATATCTAGATGAGTAAAATAATTGATGTTGTAGAGAATGTCGAGAGACAATTTCTTTGGACGATAAATTTTATAGATAATGCATAATATATACTGTATGTGTATATTACTATTCTATATTATTTTTTACATGAAAAAACTGGAATCACTTTTATACGAAATCATTTTTATATGGAAAAAAACTAGAAATTATTCATATTAAATATTCATATTAGAGATAATAAATGTTGCTTTTATCACTCTATTTAGTAAACATTATGCAAATAATATTATTAAATGATGCAAATATTTGCTCTTCCGGGATTATAAATGCTTCTTTAAAGTGTCAATATCCTTACACTGTTATATTTTTAATACAATTGCAATCGTGATTTTATATTTTATAAAAAAAACATTAGTTGTAAAATTCAAGCTCCAAGATACATATTGTTAATATTAGACTATCATCGTTTCCTCGATTACAGAGAATCTCGTGTTGAAACGCTTGTCGATTACGGCGATTAAAAGTTAACGAATGTTTTTACGACAATAAAAATTAGACAAGGTACTTAATGAACATTGGTAATCATCGTAAAACCGTCGCGAATCGAAACCCGTTGCAACCGATCATTACGACGATTCGCTAATACATTTTGCTACGAAGCCGTCGAGGATCACGTCACGAGCAAGTGCTACTGTATGACGGTTTATTTTTTCCTGAACTTATCGATAATTAGTGGATCGCGTTGGCGTGAGAAATCGGCAAGGAACGAAAGAAAGATCCATCGGTTCCGACGACGACGACGACGACGGCGACGACGACGACGACGACGGCGGCAGCCAGTCGGTCGCCGTGCGACGTGCGACGTGCGACGTGCGACGTGCGACGTGTACCGAGGGTCGAGGACCCCTGGTGTCTTTCTCTCTCCTTTCTCTTTCTCTCTTTGACGTCTCTCTACCTGATTCTACGAGTAGGCAGATAAATCCGCCGCCTACTACTACTCGCCGCCGCGCCGCGGACAATACGTTCGGGACGGTGCATCATCGTCCGTATTGTTTGCTCGGTCAACCGCTCGGCTTTCCTTGCAGGTGCTGGAAGCGGAGCGAGCGCGCGTACATACCATCATGTAACATGACGACGCGCATATAATACTGCGGTGACACGCGAATATTTCCCGGAAATTAAGTCGCTTGTGTACGGAAGTCACATTCCGCGTGGATTTCGCACGTTAGAAATAATGTGATTATAATGTGTACGATTAACGCGCGTTTCTTAATTCCGCGAAGATGAGAGACTTGAATTGGCAGTAATAGTTAGCTTTAATGACGTGGGAATGCGCGGATCGGGTTATTTGCCAATTTCTCTTGGTGAACAGATCCGAGAAGAGAGAGAGGAGAGAGCTCCAGGAGAAGCTCCTTCTCGGTAAGTCGTCAATGCGCCTATATGTCCAGGATGGTTCGACATCGACATCGACAGACGGTCGGCAGCAAAAACACTTCTTTGTAATAATAATGACTTCCATCTGCAGCCAATGTGTATCATTTTTGGCATGATAGAAAGAAATGTGTTGCGTGTTGTCACGCTTGCCTGCGTCCCTACGGCATCGGCATCGGCATCGGCATCGGCATCGGCATCGGCATCGGCATCGGCATCGGCATCGGCATCGAGACGAGAGAAATTGGCGCACCTGCGAATCTCTACGTCGAGAAGGAAAACGAAGAGGTGTTCAGTACTGCCGAACGATTCTTCATCGCACTGTTCTCAGAACGAGACTTTCTCCCTCTTACTCTTCTCTACTTATTACCTTACCTCTCCTAATTCTCGTCGTTCTCTTTCGGCTTGTTCGTTTTCGTTCTCGTCTTCTTCTTCTTCTTCTTCTTCTTCTTTTTCTTCTTCTTCTTCTTCTTCTAAGATCGAGCTCACGATGAAAATGCCACCGTCACCATCGTGCCCGATTCCCCTCTTTTAGCGACGACGCACATTTCCTCGAAATCGTTCCGTACACCAATTTCGGCGCGACGTGGTGGCACGGTCGCTAGAAGAAAATTACAGAGTTCAGGGATAAAAGGTGGTAGCACGGGGGCAGAGGACGAGGACGCAAAGAGGAGGAAGGAACCAAAGTGGTTCGTGGATATAAGAGAAGAATCACGGTGCGATAATCCGAGACCAAAGAAAGGAAAGAGGACCGAGCTCTCTCGTCATTAAGCGAAATGATTACCGCTCGTGAGGACCACCTACACCTGCAAAGAGATGCCCCAAGGACGAGCGCACCCCAAGGATGCTGGACCGCCGCACGCTTTTATAAGCATACGAATGGAACCCCGCGGTTTCGTCGACCCACTTCCGGCGTAGCCAATCAGCAGGCATCGGCCGCCCAGAAAACGCTACGATGCAACAGAATAAGTACATATTTTAAAAGATCAAAAACGAACCGTCGCGTCGTGTCATTATTTTCAAAAGTGGGATAGATGTACCAGTAACTAGTTAAAGAATTTACTCGTTATATTTCAGATTCTTACCCTACGACTGGATAAGATTTCACGCAAAATATGATTGGTTTTGCATAAATGGGATTGTGTAAGATTTATATTATTTTTACCTCCCCCCCCCCTCCAAAAAAATCGAATTATGTAAAGTCGCAGGAAGAAATACGAGTGTAGGTACGACGATGTTATCAGACAAAGTCAGTACACGATCGAGTTACGAGTTTCGAATATCCGCCCGCAACCGTAACTAAGTATACCTCTAGTATTTCGTGACGTTTGCTCAAATTTCGTAAAAATGCTATTTGATGGCGAGAAAACGAGAGTCGAAATGATACTAAGTTTCACACCATATCGCGTTATCACGTAATAATCTGCTACCTCATTTCCTTTCACTTGCAGAGAAATAGAAAAAATTAAAAAATATAAGAATGATCATTAAAAAATATATTTGCAATGTTTAATTTGATTTTGTCTTTAAGTTAAAATCAGATCGATTTTTGTTTAATCGAATGTTGTTCTTTTACGTCGTTTAAAAAAACGTCTCGACAAATGTTACAAGTAAGAGATCGTGTATGGTACATTTCACAATTCAATATACAGTAAAGATCATTGAATATGGATTATTTTATTTCAAAGAGACGAAGAGCATAAATATCACAAATACAATTTTTGCAAAAAATTCCGTATATTTTAAGCAATTCTTTCCATACTTTACTCTGAAAAGAGTTAACAACCGTGGTAACACGTATTTGAATTCGGCGGAAAGCATGCACGGTAAAATGAGAGACAGAAAAAGAAGTCGAGAATATCTTCTCACGACGATTTACGATTCACGCGATGAGCAGCACAAACCCGGGCAATGTCGCTGAATAGTCGCGTAAAATAGTAGCACCGAAGAAGACGATGAAGGCCTCCGGCAAGAGAGGAGATCGAACGCACGGTGGAAAAAGAAAGGAGAGCGGTACGGCGGAGGGAGCAGGAGGATTTGTCGAGTCCACGTTGGTTGTACAGAGAGGCGCCGAAAATTGGATACTGGTGGGGGTGATGGAGACCAGCCGCATAATGACAGGGTGCTTCGCACCAAGGCCCCGCTAACGAACCGGCCCACGGAACCCAAAGGGTCCGGGCTAGGACACGACACTGTATTATTTTACCATTTCGGGGGTCGGGGGCATCATCAGAAATCATCGCCGAATCCATATAATCAGTAGACGGTTACGTGCAGCCATGATTTTTAAGAGCTGCACAGCGAGAGAGTGGGAAAAGAAGGGCGACGTAGGGAGAAGCGAGGGAAGTAGAGACCTAATAAGGCGAATGGTTAGGTCGTAGATGCCTCTGCGTCATCTACTTGTCCTTGTCGACATCCTTTCAGAGAATTTCGCGAGTTTCTACTCTCTCGACGTGCTTTTCTGATATCAACTTATAAGACTCATTGGAGCCACGCTAATGACACAAACGCGATAAAAAGCAAGCACGCGCTACCTCTCTGTCCGCTCTGTGATTATTTTTCATCCAAAATGGCAACTCCATCTTGAAGGTGACTTTAAAATATCCCAATGAGATTGCAACTGCACGGTAGAACAATTTTTTAGAATGCGATAATTGGAAGGGAGAAATTGCTTGTAAAAAGAAAAAAATAAAATAAATTCGAGAGTCGTACGTGATCTCTGGAAATTGACAAGACAGAGGTGAGAGATTCCGAACACTTTGTTAAAACAAATATGCTTTCTTTTTTTAATAATGTAAGAACGTTCTTCTTAATTCTTATCTCTCGGTAAGAGCAAATTGCTTTAAGAGATTATGGAATTGCAAAAATGTACATACTTGCTAATATCAATTTTACAATTTTTACCTTTTTTTTCTATGTATTCAGCAAAATAAGTAAAAATTGTAAACGCGTTATACTGAAAAATACATATATCTATGTTAATAAAATATGTAATTTGATAAAATGCTTATTCAATGGTAATATTATAACGGTATATAAATAACGGGTAATATAATTACTATGTAACGTGAAAGTGCATTAGAATACATACATATATGCTCGTAAAAATTAATATTTCAATCATTCGTTTTCTACATAGCGTGCGTCGTAGTTGCTATTAATTCTTGAATTGAGATATTTATAGTAAATTATGAAAGCTTTGCTAGAACGATCTTCATCGATGTTACAGAGTGAAAAGTAAATTCAATGTACGAGTCACCAATATTATATTCCACTGTACAAGACCACAGTCGGGAGCGAAGCAATGAAGTGCAATACGCGAGCACACCGTGAAAGTCGATCGATAAAGATCTAAATGAAAGTTGTAGAGGGAATATAAAGCGACTCTGCCGAGCGCAGCTACTTTGCGTAGGACCGACCGGTTTACCAGGAAAAGAGAAGAAGGACATTTTGCATGTTACGTGTGTGTTCTACACTGATTGGAAACTTGCCGTCTATAAGTTATATCTTGTCGAATAAAAAAGAAATAATATTGCACGACGCGTACGTGTATATAATGATGACATTTATGGTCACTAATGAAATAACGTTAAAATAATAATTGTTAATTTTATTCGATAACTCGTTGTGTTATTATATCTTCGGGTTAAGTCTCAATTAGAGTATACTTTGTTTTTATCAGGGATAAATAATGTAAACAATCTAAACTTCTTACACGTTTACATTTATATCTTCAGGAAAAAAGAAAAAAATAAGAAAAAGCACCGACTCGCGCGGATAGAATAATTTAGATTCGAAGGGAACCAAAGATCGGATATTCCGTGGGAGTATGGTAAAAAGATAGAGCTCGATCCGACACGTAAACGGGATATCGGCACCGCAACACGCGTTATTTTGATAATTAGGAGCTTTCTTTCTGACGGAGGTATCGTCGTCTCTCGAGCCTCACGGACTGGTTTGAGAATCCTACGGACCATGTCGCGAGAGGGGGGACGAGGAAGGGTACGGTCTACAGATAACGTACTGATGATCCGGCCAGAGACCACGCGTTCCTGCTTCGATCTATCTCCGATATATTGCGGGGCTGTCTTCCGTTTCTTCAAATTATCCAGCCGCACGATGTCCCTTATCGAAACGTTCCGTTCACGCTCGAGAGCCTTTCAATCACAACAACTTGTCACGATAAATTTCGATCTCAGAAGCTCTCGCGAAACATCGACTAAACTGTTAGATAGGGATAAATTTGAAATAATACGTTAAATACTTTCGACTTTTGCGTGTAAAATACGACTTACGTATATCATTATTTTTTCTTTCGCGTTTCCTCGCGTTTCCGGGCGTTGAGTCCTGAGTACATTCTAGCAATGCCACGTTCAATCAACGACAAAAGAGACTGACTAGCAGAGAGCCTTGAATACTTAATTTCAACCACTTTACCTCGTGCGTTATCCATGCAGGAGTTACGGCCTTGATCCGTGAGCAAGTTACGCGCGCGTTACTTTCCCGCCTCGCCGTACACACGGTAAATCTACTCTATGCGCCATGCAGTGCTACCAAAGGCACGAACACAATGCGCGGTAATTGAGTTATGCAGGCATGGTGCAAACTTCAACGCAAACTTGCCACGAACGATGAAATTGCAAGACTTTACACCATTTGACGAATTTACAATGGAATGCGGCGCGCTAATGTAAACGAGAATTTATATAGCTAAATTGATTTTTATTTTTTTTTTTCTTCTTTCAAAAGATCCTTGATAATCTAATATCGTATTAGCATATTATTATTATTACATTTATAACAATGAATATATAACGGTATCATAAAATATAATGACGTGTATAATAATATAAATACGTGCATACATATCTAGACATAATATTACGATAAACATTTTTATTATTTATTTTTCTGAAATATATAAATATTATATTTTATGCATATTTTATATATATATTATATGAGAAAAAAATTATAAAAGCTGTACATATTATTAAAATATAGATTAAATATTTTATGTAATATTTATAGCAAGTACGAAAATAAATATTTGTAGTAATATTTTGTAAATACTTTTCACAAATATTTGCTGAGATATTTATGATAAATCATCTTTATGATTTGTTAAATCTAAAATTACAAAAATATTTATTATGATTATTTTGTGTGATAAATATTTAAAAAAAATGTTCAAATAATTATTATAAATACTTTATATATACATTTTATAAATATGCATTTGTATTTGTATGCTGTCTAATAATGTATATAATAGGTAAAATATATGCATTTCCTCGTACTTGTAAGAATTCAGAATTGTACTAAAATTAGAACTGTACTTTGCGTATATGCATAATATATAATTAACTTAATATAATTAACTTAAATAATTAGGCCATAAAACATCTATCTTTCTAGATTTATATGTAAGACTATTTCACACATACAGTTTCTTTTTTTACTATCAGATTTTTCTATGGACGTGCGTCGCGGAACATTAATATTTTTCATACTGCGATGGAATACGTAGATCAATTATTTCGATTCGAGTAATAATAATGTGAGTATAATTGTGCTTCGTCGTTTTAGATTAGTAGCTATTAATTGCTTTCTTCCCCCGGCGTATTTCATTATGATAGGTGTCATTTATGACCGCGCGCGGTTATTGTGCGAATTAAACGAGAGACTTGAAACGACTTGATGTTATGTCTTCTTACTTCTCTGCAAGTTTAGTATGCGTGCTGCAATTAAATTTAAAAGTAGTGCGGAAAAGTAAATTTTATATTATGATTTCTCAGAGGAACATTTGAAAAATAATATTTGAATTTTTTTTTAGTTTTGTAATTACGTAGCTCTCTTACATTCATATGCAAGCTTGGATGGTGCTATTCGAGTGCAAAAATATTGAGGTGGCTCCATCTCTTGGTAATCCTGTGTAATAACGACGGAATGCTAGACCAATGAAATATAGTAGAGTAGGAAGTATAAAAAAAAAAAAAAAAAAAAAAAAAAAGAGATATAAAAAAAGATGCAAATAACAATTTAATAACATTTGATTATTTATATAAAGAAAAATTATATTTTTTAAGTACGTTTAAAATACATTAAGCTTCAAAATGAAATAGTAAAGTAATTTGGATATTTTAAGGTTTAAGAGGAATATTGGGCCAATATTCAGGATTCATAGTATCTTTATATTTGTTTGCTGCAGCCTCCAAAGCAGTTTCCATTGCTAATATTTTGGAACCACCATCACCATATAACAAGTTTGCTTCTTCTTTCTTTGCGTGAAAACTTTCAGCGCTATCAATAATGGGAATTTCTCCTACAAGGTATTCCTCCTCACTCACAATCTTTTCAGATATACGTTTTTGCTTCAATTGTCTTCTGTGTCTCTCGCTCGTCTCAAAAAAATTTAACATATCTTCAGTCACATTAAACTCAAGACCTTCAATGTCTGAATTAAATCTTGTATAGTTTTTTTTCTGTGTATCTTTATCGTTGTTCTTTTTATGATGATTGTTTTCCCGAGTTATTACTGTATTAGGATTGGCACAATGCTGAGCTAACGATTTTACTTTATTACGCAGCATTTCATTCTCATATTCAAGAGCAAGACAGCGTGATCTCCACCAGGTTATATTATGTCTGAAAGCAGTAATTTATTGAACAATTAAATCTTTTGCAAAAAGCTAGTCTCTCACACATACACACACACACACACACATACATGTATATATATATATATATATATATATATATATATATATATATATATATATATATATATATATGTTTAAATTATAATTATTTTTCTTTAATGCAATTTAATGCAATTCTTTTATAAATTTATCCATGAAAAAGAAAAAATATTGCAGAAAAAAGAGAGAGAGAGAGCAGAATAAATTTTATCTGTTTTATAAACTTACCTCTTTTGCCATTCCTGGGCTATTGCATAATTTTTCCAAAAAGCATCAGCCTGCATCATGCTCGTTCCTAATATTTTTCGCGCATCAAAAAGATTAATATATTCTGAAAAGACTTCCCAATGCTTCGCAGATTTAACCTCAATTCTACTTCGTTCCTGCAATCGTTTTCTCCTCAGATATCGCTTTTTCTTCCACTTTTTACACCGTTTTGTGGCGACAAAATCCATAACTCGAAAATACACTATTTTACAAAAAACCTAACTGAATTTTTACGTTAATAACTCCATTGTTTACATTCTCGTATGAACACCATGATATCAATCGCGAAACAATGACTGCATTCCGATATTCACCGCCAGTACTGAAAATCTATAATTTACGTCACGTACACTATAGATTTTCAGTACTCTGGCAGTGGATATCGGAACGCGCCTAATAATATGTATTATTTTTTTTTGCCTTTTGAACAGAGAATAAATTTCCTAAAATATCCTACTATATGAAGATTGTGAATCCTCAATATTAGCACAATATGAGAAATGAGAAAAATACAAAAATATAAGAAAGATTAAATAGGTGATTTTTATTAGAAATATACAGTAATGTGTTGTGAGGTTTTATACAAATCTAAAAAAGAGGCTTTAACTTAAGTGAAAGTTGCATATATATAACAATTTTATCAAGATCTAAAGATGCTATCTATATCCTGTCTTCACATTCAAAAGTCACACTTTACAGCCATTTACAGTGAGACAAAGTTTTTTTTTTGCACTGAAATATCTATACATATTTTGCACACACAAATACGATAATATCTGTCTCTCTTTTCGTTTCTCTATACAGTAAATCTTATAAATATTTCAAAATTCAACACACTATGTAATTACTTCTGAGAATGTATCTATTACATTCATCTTTTATAATTTAGAATTTCAAGCTTACAATCACAATCAGTCACAATATTAAAAAAAAAAAAAAAAAAAAAAAAAAAAAGTATTACATCTACTACTCAATTGAAAAAAATTTAGATTATTATATTTAGAGAAACGTGCTATTGTTGTTTATATTTTTTCAAAACATTCTCAAAACAATATTTATATCTTATTTAATTTCGTTGAAAGCCGCGCATGGAAATTATTTTCAACAATAGTTTCGAAATAATATCTATAAAAGCTCCGATAGAGATTGTAACAGATATTTGATTCTTCGAGTGGAGAGACTTTCAATCAGTTTTCTACTAGCAAATCATTATAAAGTTCCAGTCTTGACCTCACATATACGTCATATTCAATCCACGTTCAAACGATACTTCATCGTCTCCTAATTTAACATTGGCGCTACTTGAACTATTTCTCCTCGAATTATTAACTCGAGCTCCATTAACACGAGCATTATTACCAGATGCCTCATCATCACTTCCATTCATCGATGTAATTTTATGCAATCGCTCCAATCCGATAATTACACGAACATCATCAGGAATCTGATCTTCCATGGACATAAGCTGATAATAAATACCTTCTGCTTTAGAAATTGTCCAAGGTAACTCAATATGAAGTGACAAATCATTTATATGCTGTAAACAATAACATTATACTATTTTAGAATTTATAAATAGAGATAATTAATGTTCTTATATGAAAAAATGCTTTGAAAATTTAAAATTACCTTTAATATTTCCGTAAATCCATAATTGTTTTCTATTAAAATATTCTTCTCTGTGTCCAAAATAGCTGCGCATATAAGCAAATGAAAATTTTTGCAAGGTAAACCCGTCCACAATATTTCCCATAATTTTAATATATCTATCGCGCTAAATTCTCGCTTAAAAAGTACCAACAACCATCGGAAACAGAAAAACATGTTGCCAGAGTCATGTCTATTTAGATAATATGCCAATTGTGGTTCCGTAGTGCATAATAAAGTATGCAATTGGCATAATTGTGCTTTCATGCCTTTTTGATCCATCTCAAAATTAGTGCTCTGTTTTAAAATAATAGAAATTACATATACTTTCAAGTATTGGCATTGTATACTATTATGCATAGAATATTAAACTTACCACTTTATCCATGAATCCAACAAAACACCAAAATGCATCAACTTCATTATCCATTAAAAATAAGATAGGACTAAGAAGATCGCTCATACCCTGAACATATCCTAAATCAAAATTGTACATTACGTAGGTCATGAGTATGTCATAGAGTTGTTCTAAATGAGGGTTATTATCTCCTGCATAATAAGGATGTGTTCGATCTGTTCTATTTACATCCTTTTCTGGAAATAGGATTAATAGATGTTAAATACTTATTTCAAAACGTAAAAACATTTTATTCTTATATAAATGGTAACTTAATTACTTTACCTATTAAACTTTTTCGCTCTCTATAGTCGGAAAATCGACTCTCTTGCGCAGGTGTAAATGTACGCCATTGCAATTTCATCGTGAAATATTCGTCAGTCTTTTTCCTCTTCAATTCTAATCTTTCATTATGCGTCGATCTCCACGGATAATAATTTAATAGAAATTTCCATACTTCAAAACGCAGCGATGGAAAAATACCCTACACATATATCACATATAGAATTTATATTACATGTTATATGTGAAATATCAATATCATATATCAAAATATATATATTAGATATATACCCCACGAAAGATGATTTCTTTGACAGCCTCTGGATTAATAATTCTTCCTTCTGAATCTTTACATTTCTCCCATTGTTCTTGTGTCAATGGTGCACCTGTAAAATAATATAAAATATACTATAAAATTATGAAACTCTTATTTAAAAATACATAGTTAATTAATGTATATGCAATTAAAAATTTTTTGTAAGAATCCTATATTATAGTAATTTGTCTGTATGTATTATATTAATTTCTATATTTATATTAATAAATTATATACCACGTGGACATGGTGGTCGCGGAGGTAAATCCACTCCAACTCCAATTACTTCGTACTCTTCTCCGGATCCTTCTCCAGATACAGATACAGATACACGAGGATGGTGATCAATCGTAAGAGATTGATTTAATAGGTCGGCGACTGCCTCTTCAACAGGCCGCTTCACTGGCTCTTTATACACTATAATATTATTACATAATATACATATATTATATATATATATGTATATGCATTACATATTTAAACGTACAATGTTGCAATTTTAATAGTCAACAGTGTATAATGTCATATATAATACATGACTATCAAAAAAAAATTCTTACATCTACAACAAATTACAATACATTGATTATAAGCAAAATATAAATCTATAGCACTTACACCAAATATCTGCGAGTTTACTGAAAGCCTCCAGTGTTGTTTCATAAGGACGATTGTGTAAATTTTTTACAAATTTCCATACGTAATCAGAAGTATTCTCTTGAAACAGATCCAACTCGGCGAAAGATTTCTTTAACACTGTCTCAACTTCATCCAAAACAAGATACAAGTTCTTGTCCGAACGTGATTTTACGAATTTAATAAATCCCTTCAGTGAATTAACAAAACTTTCAGCATTACATAGCTGAAAAAAGGCAACATAGGTGGTACCATCTCTTTGCATAAATATAAGTTGTTGTCCACCATGGTTCACACGAAACGACTTTAAATCGGAGAATAATATTTTAACGGTTCTCGTACGTCCAAGGGAGTCTGGACCTTCCGAGTTTGTACGAGTTCTTCTTGTATGTGTATCCACCAAAGACCATTCTGGATCTTGATCTTGACATTCTGATACCACAGAATCTTCTATAGGCTTCCATTCTATGCATTTTCCAAAACTCTGCAACATAAAAATAGATGAGTTTTACTGAATATATCTATAAATATAAATAAATAATATTAATCGCATTAACAAAAAATCTTACATATTGCACAATGTTAAGAGTCCCTGAACTATGAACCTCATCTTCTCTAGCATTTGCTCCACGAAGTACAACACCCGTGTGGATGCACAGATCCTGAAATGTCAATAAAATAATAACATAAATCATAATATTCGCATCAAGAATTTGAAGAGTAATAGTTGCATATATAACAAAGCACTTATTGTGAATACTATCTACACTACAATTAAATATAATGATTGACGAATACTGTACGTCATAACGAATGCATACCATAATACTGTTTATAAACAAATTGCAAAATGTCAAGGACAAATTATATTATCAATTCCACGAAGAATAAGAATCACCTGCGCTGTCACGTGACTTTTCCAAACGATTCTCACGAGACTCGCGGTTCGCGGTTACGAAAGAACGGACGAGTCACTCGAAATTTGTTCGTGGAACGCCAAACGGAACCTAACCTCTCCGCCGAACCGAAAAACACGAGACAATAAAGCGTTCCTCGTTTAAATCAGAGCAGATGCTTTTACGCGATTAGTCGAAATGTCATTGTTCCGATATTCCCGCGATTATTTCCGATCGTTGAATTTCACGTGGAACACGCGATAAGATACATGTGGGCGGATGCATTCCAAGAACGTCATCTCGTCTGCAATCACGACAGCGTGATCGAATTTCTTTCGACCGGCGCATCATCCTTCGGCAGGACCTCGCCCGATGACTATATCTGCGAAAAAAACCCGCTCACCTTTCCCTGCTCCGTGGGCTCGAACATCTCGTGCGTCGCGAAATCAATCGTCCTTATCGAAGTCAACTCACTGCACTCGCTCTCATCGCAACTATCCCACATCGCGACACTATCTCTCTCTCTCTCTCTCTCTCTCTGCCCCCCCTCTCTCTCTCTCTCTCTGTCTCTTTTCTTTCTCTCGCGTGTCGATTCCTTGTCTCGCTCGCATACACCGCGATATCGCTATTATTGCGCGGCTTTAATCTGCTTTGTGCAATGCTCGTCGCGAATTAAAATAGCAAGTATACAGGGTGTATAGAAAAAGAAAGAGAAAATGCAAAAATAATATTCAAATTTTTCACTTTTCAAGCTAAATGACAAGCTAAGTGACACTTATTCGAATGAATATGTGTTCATGTATCGTGTCTTTGAATCTCTGCTCTTTGATTTTTTTTTTTTTTTTTTTATTTATTTTAGAAATATGCTTAATATATATTTTTCTCTTATAATATATATTTTCTATATTTTTATCTAGAAACAAAACGTGACTATATGTTTCTAATAAGACAAAAAAAGAAATTAATAAGAGATTTTCTGTTATATCTAAAATATATTCATCATTTAATTTTTTGTCAATAAAAGAAATTTATCAATATTTAAATATATTCTATGTACTTGTTATAAATCTTTGATAAGTAGATAAAAAGATTTTATTAGCTCGATTTTATCAAAGTTGATTAAAATATATTTGTTTAAATAATAAATACAAACAAAATATTCACATTTGTAAAATAAATATAATTGTACGTTTGTGCAATTAGTGTAAAATGTTATGAAATGTTTATCACTATTTAACCAGATAAGTTTAAAATTCAGACGCAGCGCGCGCCTGCATTATTAAGTACGCTAAAGTGCACGATCAATGCACGTGACAAGCACCAAGTGCATGCATCAGGTGCATGTGACAAATATAAATTTCATCACATTTCCTATTTTTGAAAATGTGCGATCACATGCGCGACAACCATATGACATATTGAGAGATATTATGTATTTTTGTACAAGTAACGTAATCTAATTTTTAACAATTATATAAAAAGGCTTTTTGTGAACGGCTGTATTATCGCAACCTGTTATACATGCGTGCAGTTTAGGCTGCTGGATTTACAAATCGAGAAATATCGCCATCTCAAGATTGAAATGACAAACTATAATCTTTCAGACAGCACATTATATGTCGATCTATACATATATACAGATTTCTCTTTGTTTGAAATAATAGTTTAAACTAATAATATCACTCAGATTTCCTGTTATATTAAAATCGACATAAAACAATACAGTTGTAAACATTCTTATATATAAACCTATATGCAGTTTTGAGTAATATAAAATATAGAATATTAGTAATTTTCTCTTTCGGTATACATAATATTTGTTTTTTAATTTTTTATAAATTTTAGGATTTTATGTTTTTTTAATTTATTCTGCACGAGAAAAGTTATATATGTTGTTACATAATTTCGTATTTTTCTGTCAACGGTCAATGATGAGGAGACATTAATAATTATCATGGATAATAATCATGTCGTGTTACGTGTTATTACAAGACATACGTATGTCTTTACGTTTTTCTCCATGTTCTTCCCCACCTATATGCGGAAAAACACAAGCGAGACTTGTTGTTTTTAAAGGAGCTACTTGTTTCTTGAGAACACTTTGATAAATCACGTAAAATTTTTTGCTTACTGGGCATAATTTTAATAATAGCACAATAGACTATTATGACGAAGCAGTAAATCTTTTTTTATTCAATACACCAAAGTTCGGCACATGTCATAAAATGCATGTGACGTGTGATTTCGAAGAATAAACAGCGTTACAAATGCAATATTACGAGTTATTACGATTCTCAAATGGAATTTTCTTCGTTGGAAAAATTGCATGCTAATTGAAAAGCAGTTTCTTTGTCAAAGTTGACCAGTGCACGCGTACTTATTCCCTTCTCATTTCATTTTAAACGCAGTGACGCAGCTCTGAGTACACTTGTACCAAGCGATGTAATTACTGATCTACCTCTCGCTACATTGTTTAGATATGTATAATCTTCATCTCTGATAATATTAATTTTACAGATAAAAACAAATGTATAAACAACTTAAGTGGAGGGCGATTGCATGATACTGGTACTTAACAAAAAAAGCCATTATTTTTGCATACGCATACGCATAATAATATTGCATATACATATTATTGAAATTATAAAATTTTCATTTCTCATGTCTTTGCATAAATTATAATATAATTCTTCCATCTTGTAAATAATATTTGAATAAATAAAATTGGATGTTGTATTTTATGACTTAACTTATCAGAACTTAATTTATATATATATATATATATGTACACAATTATTATTATAAAATAATATTATAAATGATAATATATATATGTGTATGTAAAAAATATTGTTTTTGTTCTAGCCGTTAAAAAGTTATGAAGGGCTAGATAGCTTAATCTTAAGCTATCTAGCCATTATAAAAATTTTTTATAGTATAATTGATAATATAGTCAATCAGTAGTGGTAATTATTTGCGAAGCTTCGGGGAGCTATATTGAGTGTTACGCAAACATCTAAAGTAAACAAATCGATACGAAATAAATTAAAAATCATCTAAGGAGTTATCTAACTCTTTGTAAGTCTTAACAGTTGGAGTAATAGAAATATTTTTGTAAGTAAAATATAGCAAAAAAATAGCAAAAAATTTGGGTACTATTAATTTTTTGTTTTTATTTATGTATGTGCAATTTTTTTATAATGGCTAGATAGCTTAAGATTAAGCTATCTAGCCGTTCATAACTTTTTAACGGTTAGAACAAAAACAATATTTTTTTATAGCAAAAAATAATTAACAAATAATTTTCATATACAATATATTTTTTTATGTTTTGATAATTTGGCTCAGATAGCCTAAGAGACCTGTAAAAAGCTTTAATTTCACTGCACAAGTACAAAAGAAAGGTATATTTATTAGCATCTATGTTTTTCAGTTAAAATAAATGTAAAACAATGGTATTTTTTTTTGTTTATATAATTGTCAGTTATGATACGTAAAATGAATCGACAGCAATCTATAGTTTTAACACGCGAGGAAGGAAGGAAGGAAGGAAGGAAGGCTGTGTCGAGGCCGTGTCTTAGCCCTTTGTATGTCTACTGAAAGCGGAATAGAGAGCGCATCCTCTCTCCTTTCATGGTCCAAGTGTTACGGCGAGTGCAGTTGCACCGAGCGCGTGCAACGGTCCGCGCAGCTCTGAGTCACGGCCTTGTCAGAATATTACGAATTATTGGTCGATCAGGTATTCATAGATATAAACATATTTAGGTTTAAAAATAAATTTAAAGCGGTGATAGTTTTATATTTCATGAAAATATGTATGAAATATATGAATAGTGTTTGATGTGCGCAGAGATCAAATAAGTCCATAATTTGCATACATATTCTATTGCAAAACTTTACAAACCTTAGATATATCTCATTCTCATACATTGAGCTATTTAATTATTAACAGATCGGAAGGTGATGAAAAATCAATAGTGAAATTTTAGAAATATCTCTTTACACAATACGACTGACAATGAAAGACTTAAGCATTACACATCTTAAAAATATCTTCGTGCTTTCGGTTATCGGATTATGATTAGTAATTCATAATGAATTAATAACGTCTCTGAACTGCGTATTTGCTGCAACAGTTACCTTCGAGAGGTAGCACACACACACACTCTCCATGTCTTGAAAACGCACTGATAGAAATTGATGGATTGCTCATTCTTGCGATCGGCAGTGGCTTGTTGGACAATCGATGATTTATATGTTTGAAAGTAGTGAGAAAAGGAACGAAAAGGAGATAAAAAAATCCCGTGTACATGCGTTCGTTAATGCGCGCAGTTAACGATAACGATGAGAAAATCGCGGCGATGCATCCCTTTTCTCTAGGCGTTCATAAACTTCACATTCCCCGGGAGCGGATTACAAATCCGCAGCGGTGGCTCGTAATTCGAAGTTGTACGGGGAAGCCGAAGGAGGAAGAACGGCGGACGGCGGGGAAGAGGGCATTTAAATAGAGTTGGCGAGAAGAGCGAGAGAAAAGTAGTTCCGGCTGTGCGTTTTCTTGGTATAAAAGGCGTTGCTACTTTGCGCCGCAAATTGAAACCTTCGCTCTCGCGCTGCGGGTAGTTCGATTAGGAAGTAATTATGGGGATATCGCGTTCCCGGGGGAACGAGTAATTTTCTTGGCCGACTATACGAACGGCCTCGAAAGAATTTGCATTTGAAATGCATGGCTGAGCTTTTACATTATGTGTACAATGTCGTAGCATTGAATGAGAATTATATATTATACTCCATTCAATTCTAATCGATCTCGGTAAAATTGATATCGATTTTATTATACGTCCCGAGCGCTTTGTGTTTCAATAATATTTTATATTTGTTTTTAAATTGACAGAAAATGAACCGTTTACAATTCACGCGAGTATTTTCTACTCTTTCTTCCTATTATCGCCACTTGTCAACAATTAGCTGTTCTGAGAAATGTAAAAGAAATGGATATACAAGTAGAAGTTAACGACCGAAAGATTATCGCGGTTCTTTCTTAATTTAGGCGCATTTGACATATTACCGCTGCAATTTGCGCTTATTGAAACAATTTCTTCGCTAATTAAATATCAGGCGAAACTTTACGGTACGCGACAGTGTTGCGGCATTTTGTGAATCAATCACGCTAAGTATGCATGCCACCTGCGGCACTTTATGCATTAGAACAAAGGTTCCCGAAATGTCTCCTGTCCTTGAGGAACGTCAGTTTTTTTTTAGAGAAAATATAGGAAATAAAAAATAATTGAATAATTATTTTTTATATGCAAATAAATATGTAAATAATTAATATTAATCGAGATTATACTTAATATTAGCACATTACATATTTATAAATAAACCTGTATAATATATTATTTTTAAAGAGTTTAAAGAGTTTAAATTGCGAATTAATAAAATTGACGAATCATGACGATGTCTTTATAAAAATTTATCTCGATTTTAGGTGATACGTTTATATATTTTTATGTTACACATATTGCATAATTTATAGATTTGATATTAAAATAAAAATTTTTGTTGATAACTTCTAATAATAAACGGCTGCAAACGAACGATTTTATTATACAAAACTTGGTATATGAACGCATCTATAATTACGCGATAATGTCTTTGTTTTGTAACACCCACGCAAATGCGTTGCTCCTTTCGTGTGAGTGAATCGATCGATTTTATGCGTTCATTTTGTAATCATATAAAACTGTATCTCTGCCGATATAATTTGCGTCACATTTATTTTGCGAACAAAGATCGATAGACGTAACAGACTTTGAGATTACCAGATCAGGGTCATTAGTCATAGATATCAACATAAAAATTATTGCGCATGTACTCTATAAATAACTGACAACAATGAAAAACGTAAATAGCGGAAGCAAGTGGCGATAAAAAAAGGATCAGTATGAATTTCGATCTTCTGTCTATAGTCGCCGTGATCTTTGATCGTTTCTAATTTGCAAGATTCTTGCAAGAAACTTAGAAATTAATTATGTATCTTGGAGCAATGAGTAATCACGTTATAAAAGTTTTTTATTCCTTTCCAGAGCTTTTAGAATTTCAGAGTATATTCATTCGATATATTGTCGGTATTAAAATACACAAAAGCATAATGACCCGTAAATATCGCAGATAATTCTGGTAACATAACTTTTGAAAAGAAATGACCTCCTCTGTTCGTAAAAAGATTTTTTTATTTGAATCTCAACAATTCATATTTTGCAACTACTAATCCGCTTAAGAAAAGGAGCTTATTTTTTGAAACATCATTCAATATTTCAATTAAGTTATTTATTTTTATCAGATATACTCTTACTAATATTTTACTAAAATTTATTATTACTACTTGTTTTATACAAATCAGTTGCTCCTCATTTGATATATATCAGAATTATAAATGTTGGAACACGGTCTGGTACATTCACAGTTTTGTCATAAGATAGGAATATCCGCATTGACCATCTTGGCACGTACATCTGTCAGTCGTATTTCAAGAAACACCTGAGACTTTTAACATGTGTCAGACATACTCGCAGACAGTATCAGATGGCTCTATTGGATCGAAAGATGTCCTTGAACTAATATCTCCTTAATTAAAATAAATTGTCAAAATTATCTGGAAATTCTCCAACAAGTAGTCTATAATTCTCATGACAAGGAAATCAGAAAATCAATTCAAGCTGTGACACTTTCATCTCGGCGATGTGTACGCGCTTCATTTCATTTCTATTATTTTTTCTTGTTAGCAAAAATTTGCAACAGAAAGATATATTTTTTATTATTATATTTGGCAGATAAAAGTGGTACATCTCCTACATTGAATTGCTTCAATTTTGCGCCAGAATTTTGAAAAAGTTGATGTAAAATGAGAAATTTAAATAATACGAATTGCTTTGTAAAAATCTCTCACTGTTTTTTTTGTCAGCTTGTTAACGTAAATTTTATTTTGCATAGAATAATAGTCTTGTCTCCCGAGCAGGAAATTATTCTCAAGGATTTGTTATCAAATTCATAAAATACCAATTTAAAAACTATGTTTCATTATCTTTTATTCACCGGTATCAATAAAATGTATTGCATGTTGACGAAAATTGAAAATTACGTGATGGAGGAGAACTTTATTCTTAATCGTATAAGCACAAAGTTTGCCGAGGAGAAGCGAGGATCTATAATAAGATAATTATAGAATATTCCTCGTGCACCTTGAAGTGATAAAAATGACGTGACAATAATCAAATGTTCAATGTCCAAAAGTCCAAGAAATATTGAAGAATAAAGTACCGAAGTCAAGATGATATAAATTGAGAGGTGAGTAAGTAATTATAATAAATAAATAGAATTCTAATTGATCTTAAGTTTTTTTGTTAAAATTATCCTTCTTAGTTCTTAGAAATATTATTAGCAACTTTTTAAACTATCATTAACTTTTAACTATTATGTTGTCCTGGCAGAAATAAAAAAGTAATCGTAAAAGCCTAAGTTTTCCGCATTCTCTTTTTTTCTCGAAATTTTTCTAGAAATATGTGGAAGATAGGTTTTTCCTTTTAAAATTATTTAGAAACAACGACTTTCAAGCCATAAAAGCTATTGAAATAGATAAATATTTGTGTATATATATGTGTGTATAGGTGATAAATTTTACATGTGTTTACATATATTATATATATTTTAAAATACATTTTTCTCTTTGTGATTATTGTTTAATCTACGATACTTAAAAATTATTCTTCAATTACACATGTGTCAATAAGTAAACTCCAATTATTATTAACAAAGTATATACACTCCTACGTGTGCTCCAACACGGATGTAATAAACATCACATATATGATCGATCATGACATACGGTGGCGGAACGACAGATTTGCGTCAGAGAGCCGAACCCAAACTTCGATCTTCATTCACGAATACAGGTGTTTATCGAGCATTTCCGCCCTGTGTTTCTACATCTCTCTCTCTCTCTCTCTCTTGAACGAACTGAATTTTCTCGTCATTCGTGGATACCAGGCAAATAGCCTTTGGCACCATCCACAGTGCGGATGTACTCGCGTCGGTGCAACTGCACTCGTGAGTTCCACCAACGAGTTCAGTGCTAGAGTATCGACCCGCAGTAGCTTAGTTCTCTCCTTTCTCCTTCGTTCATTCCCTTCCTCCTCACTTGCCCGAGGAATTATGGTCTCCCACTCCTATTTTCTATCACCGTTCCGCTTGGTCCGCCCGCGCGCTCTTCGTCATGCTCTCCTAGAGTACTCGCGTCTACTCCGTAAGGTCGATATTCGTGTAAACGTAGACAGAAATTCCGCTCGTACGGTACAGCCTTGCTTTGTCGTACATGCGCGTGAATCAACGCTGTACAGTCAGGGAACAGCACCCTGTAGCATTTTTTTTTAAGAGCCGAGAGGTTTGTTCTTTATATGTTGCATCGAATTTATAAATTTATTTTATTCTTTTTTGAATAATTCAATAATGTCAAACATGTCATGGTCCTCTCTTTTTGCCATTTAAACCTAAATAATATTTTATATTTTGACAAAGTCTAAAATTTATCAAGTATTCAAATTTTAAGTAATAAATAGTGACATGGAATAATTACTTTGTTTCTCACATAGAGAATAATTATGCGAGCAGTCAAAAAAAAAAAAAAAAGAAAAAAAAAAGATAATTCTGTATGTGTCATTATCTTGAATCACCACATTCTGGTTAGGAAGCACGCAACAGGAAATGTTCTTTTACAATCACGTTCTTCTTTCATGGTAACGGAATTTCGTAGAGGCAAAAAATAATGACGTGTACGTAGCTATATCACGATTGTGTAGAAATTAATACTTAGTACGCGAAACTAATATTGGATCCATAATTAAACATGTTACAAAAAAATTAATCTTTCAAATACGCAAAAAATTTTTTTTAAAACATATACAAAAATTCTTTTAAAACATATACAATTGAGTTACTAAATACATTCAATGGTATACCTAGTCGTTTCTATAATTAAACATGTAACAAAAAATTAATCTTCGAAATACACATAAGAAAAATTTCTTTTAAAACATTTTTTTAAAACATAAAACAAACAAAAATTCTTTTAAAACATATACAATTGAGTTAACTAAATACATTCAAATACATTGCACATCTAGTCGTTTCGGTGATTAAATTAAATGTATGTGAATACTTCTACTGTCTAAAGTCCAACATTTATCGTGAATATGTTAACAACACAATGACTATACCTTGATTAAACATATGATAGCGATAAATGAGATGCAAAAATTTAGAAAGAGATAAATCTTCATGAATCAAAAACAGCTAGTAAAAAGCATTAAGGAAATGTAAGATGAAATTTTCCCTAATAATACAAAAAAAAACATATATTAAATATTAATAAAGTACATTACATATATTAATAAATTTTATTATATATATTAGTATGAATTAAAAAATGCTTTTTCATAAATATATAATATGCAAAAATTAATATATAAAAATTAGTTTAGATCCATTATTTATGGAATGCATAGTTCTGTTAGGTTCAATTTCTTTATGAATTAATGAAATTAATTATCATAAGACATTGATAACAAAAGAACACAACTGATATTAAAAACAAATAAATTTTCTCGTTTGTATACCTTTTATTTGTATACCGTCGACGGTAAACAAATAAAAGACCAGAGCAACCAAGGCGTCGTTGCCGTTCCTGGACCTCGCCACTCTCGAGCTCGGCTCATTTCGTCGTTGGAGTGGAGGTGCATAGCTCGACAGCTGATCGCACTGGTGCGTTGTCGGGGATCTCACCGCTCTCCCTTGCTTCAGTCGCAGTATATGTTGTGGATCCGCTCGGTGCGTTCGGTCAGATCGGTCTGGGGATCATCTAGTGCGTGCACGCGTTCACAATCGATTGTCTCTGGAACGACACTGGAAACGACTGCGGAACGAATAAAATTTTATAGTCAGTAGTGGTGCATCAGTAACCAGGCGAATAAAGTCGATACCTAGTGGAATCGCGTGGAATATCCGTAGTGTACCCTTGGTTCAGTGCAAAGACTTGTGTGATCGCTTTGTACCTGGAACGTATCTTCTCTTTCGAGTTTGACAGATCGAAGAATTTGACAAGTCAAAGATGCAGAGCATCATCGCCGTGGTATGAATTCGGACGTCGCGACCCACGTAGCTGAGCCCACTTTCGTCCGAGGGTGAGTTGTCCCTTTAAAATCAACGCGCGTGTGAGATGAACACGTAACAGCTTTGATGCTGACTAGAGATGCTGGTCGTTAACTCTTTATGCGTCATGGATACTACGAATCCGTCTCACATCTATCGACGCCTCATTATTTAGTAATCAATTATGAGAAGAGAAGAAATTAATTAATTCTCGCATACATCCTTTTAATTTACTGATCAATGCATCGTTAATTAAATTTGCGCGAAATGATATGTGTACTATAATAACGCGCCATGAAATTGATTCTCGTCTATATATATATATATATATAGCTGATAAACACACTGATCACATAATAATGCATATTTCATTCGGTCATCGACATAATACTCTTCATCTTTATCCGTAGAAATATGTCTTTTTCCATTCGAAAACATCGATTCCGATTTTTTTTTCTATTTTTTTAATGTGCGATGCTTTGACAATTTGATAAGCGGATGAAGATCTATGGCTTATAACTGAAACTTGCATGAATTATTGTCGAGACGACCGATATCGCATGATTGCACAAACTATTTCTATACAGTTCGATTCAAACGCAATTATTTTGAACATCTTTTATTTGCGCAATACGCGCGGCATTATATGCAACACACGGAAGAATCTTTGATATAGAGATGTATTATGTTATTTTTCCAACTGCTATTATTATATCCTTGTAACATCTTACTTTATGACTTTATAGTCTATTATTAGAAGACATTTAAACGTGACGTGACGATTTATTTCAATAAAGTTTTGGACGCTTTGAAACTTTCGGTTTTCTTCGCATATTCAAATACCTTTCAGAAATATAATCAAGATGCAGATTGTTAATAGACATCTTGACCAGCAGCAACCAAACAAACGTATTACGATAAAAAAGGTTTATCGTGCACACGTCGATATCACAATTTAACGAAGAGAATTTGCGCAACTGAATAATCGCATTTCTATTCGAGGGATCATTGTCCAATTACGGTGCAATGTTCGACATATTTTATTTTTTAATAATTATCTTGTTGCATGTTTTTCGCCATTATAAAAATTAAACTCTGTTTAATCAAGTATTCCATTAAACATGGAGCTGATTATAATACATACAAATTTAGAAATTCATCGGAAATTATGTTACGAAAATGTTTTAATTAATTAAGGTCAGCTTTTTTATCTATATATAAAATATAATATATCTTCTATTAAATATCATTTAATTAATTCTAAAAAGTGTGCGAAAAATAAAAGATAAAAGATCGTGAACTCGCTCTCTCAATTATTCTTTCATATAAGCCGGATGTGAATAATTATGTCCTTTATTACATATCTGAATTAAAATTTTATCAATTGAAATGTTGCCAGCATCAGCTTACGATCACACTTGTGATTGCCATTAATACGAGAAAATGAGTCTTAGTGACGTGGCTAAGCGTGACTCATTAAGAATTCATCTAAACTCTATCTTAGCATCTATAGAATTAAAGGAAAATCCCTTTCTCATATACAAATATCTCCCGATGCTTTCGTACTTTATCAGACTAGATGCTGAATTAATTCCGTTGTAAGCAGAGCATTTAATTAACAAGAGCTTGAAACGACCGAACGGCTATCTTGCCTTCGGTCGTCTGATCGAGACGTTTAGCTGTTCAAACAAAGAAGATGGCCTGGCAACCGGAGAGAGATTCTAGGACGTCATTTGGGACAATAAAGCAGACTGCGAGATCGCATCTCGATCTACTTATGCCTAACTGACAATGAGTACGCGTAGTTATTGACGTAGCGATTGCAACAATAATGAAATATGCTGCTGCATCTCGTATGTGCAATCTGCAATTATTTGAATCATATATCACAAACACGCGGCTGGCGTGATTCCTGACACGTGTATGTACGTTCTGAAAAAAACAGCACGCGTCGTAGTTAGTTCCTGATGGTGATAGCTACAAATTGATCTCTTCGATATTCGAGATTCAAAGCGGGCAAGAGACACCCGAGAGTGGCACGTCAATGAGATTCTGTGTACATAAAAGATATCCCCTGAATTATAGCATGTACACGATTGTGAATTAACCTCCTTTAGGGTCTTCTCATATTCGATGCTGCTCTTTTCTCTTTCTGTTCTTGAATTGACAAAGATGTAATTATGTCAGCTATATAAAAAAATTATATAAAAATCCTTTTTTTTCTACCGTTATTATATTATTTATACTTTTTAATTATTTTTTCCCTCTTTTTG
This sequence comes from Anoplolepis gracilipes, assembly GCF_047496725.1. Classification (NCBI taxonomy): domain Eukaryota; kingdom Metazoa; phylum Arthropoda; class Insecta; order Hymenoptera; family Formicidae; genus Anoplolepis; species Anoplolepis gracilipes. Next base: position 10,274,247 of record NC_132977.1, on the reverse strand, counting down.
TTTATTATATATAAAATTATTTTCTCTCTGTTTTCTTTATTGTTTGATCGACAAATATTGCTCGTCAATTTATATGCGATATAAATAATTTGTTCTTATCAAAAAGAAAATGTTGCAATATAGAAGTTATCTTTTTTTAACAAGAAAGAAGAGTCGCAAATAATCAAGAATAAGATTGTATCTATCGATTTTCAAAAGAAATTTAATTATATTAAGAAAACATATGTTTACAAAACATTATAATGACGCAAGTAATAGTTACACCTTCTGTGTAATTAAATTTCTTTACCATACGTTATTTATTATAAATTATATTCGCTTTTCGATGGAATGTAGTGGGTATTATGATATCTGTCGATTTATTATATTAGAAAAATTTATAGAAATTAAAAAGACGACAGCCTTCTCTCCATGAAACGTTATATTCTTCTCTCCAGCTAACAAGAACGATTATTCAAAGATTGCTTCGTTCAATGCATCTGTACCCGGAAAGATACACGTGAACCTTTGCGTATCTTTTTTTGCTGATTCACATGATAATTTGCGTAAAGAACGTGATGAGTGTATCTAATTATTTTTAATCGAGCACAACTGTGGACGACATCGTACGATGTGATAAGATATTTTTGTTATTTATTAATTCATAAATTTTACATTAATAATGGAAAAGTATTAGTTTAATATTTTACGTATTTTATTACTGTTTAGACTTGCACGCGTTAAAAAAACATTAAATGTGCATATTAGTCTAATATATCGCATATTTGTAAGGCGTAATTAATTTACTATGTTATGTACAAAATTTCACTTTTTTTAGCTAATTACAAAATTTATTCGAAAAATCAATAAATCATATAATTTTCCGTTGCTTATATTAAATTCACGAATAAAAATTTCACAAGTTCCTAAATTAGAGAATTGTATAAAAATAAAATAAAAGTAGAAACTTTATTGTATCCAGAGCTGGAGAAATTTTATTTCAAATAATGAATTAATTATAACGAATAAAATTAAAAGATTTATTTGTAGATAATAAATAATTTTTTATTCAAAACTCTATTTATCTTTTTGTTAGTATTAAATAAATTTTTATTTTTATTTATATCAAAATTTATGTAAATAAAATTTTATTATTCTTTATTCGAATGAAATATTAATTTGACAGTTTTTTAAATTATTTTTTAACTTTAAACAGATTTTTTTATTATTATAACTTTAAACAGAAACTTTAATAGATTAATTCTTGGAAAGTCCAAGAAAATTTGATTTTGGAATATTCGTACATGTAGGCTAATAGTCCTTTAGCAATTTCCTTAGGAAGGACAAATATGTTGTGTATATGTTTTCTTTTATCATACAAGTATTTGATATTGTGAGGAGGATTATTATATTCTCTCCTTATATCACTGTAACTAGTTTAATAGCAGTGTTGAATGAAGTAAAATCATTTTTTTTTGTAATCCGGAAATCTGTATTATAGAGTACGTATTTATTCTTTTATCATGAATCAATTTTGATAATTAAAGTAACACATTCTGGAAATACAGGTATGTTTTTCTCGTTGTAGTAAATAACATTTTTGAAACTGAATTAAATAAAGAGAATGCGATCTATCATTTGACTTAAACATTAGTACTATATTAGATGGAATTTTTTTTCAAATCAGTTTATTTTTGTTCACAACAATAATAAATGAATCAAAAGCTTTCAATAATACAACATAATAATAAATATACATAGTATTAAATACATAATATTAAAATTGTTGCAAAATTAGACTATTATAATAAAGCATATTTGATAAGGATATCGAAGGTCACGACATTATGTTCAATTTATCGTATAACAATAAGATAAACAAACAGAGAAAAATGTCACTCTTTCGATAAAAGCACGACTCTTGAATAGCAAGACGCTTCGACAATTCTGAGCCATTACTTTAAGTGCGCAAAATGCCTTAATGGAGTTTCAAGTATTGTCTAAGTATTCTCAGCGGGATATAGCTTTGACAGACCTATCCTAGTATTTTTTAACATATTTTAAATTAAGAGTTAAAAATAAAATAAACTTATTGTTTAGCTTAATAAAAGATTATTTTAACATATATAAATATTTATTCTCCCTAGCACGATTGGATGATGGCTGATCTGAAGAACCTTACTCTAAGCAGTGGAGGAGCATCTAGGTACAGTGGCGATGAACAGGTGCAATTTATTCCAGGTGGAAGTAATCAGGTGACAATCAGATCACCCCCTCCCTCTCTACATTTGGAAAATCTCAACAATGCGGTCCACGGGTAAGAATATAATTCTTTATTTTTCTTTTGAATTTATGAATAACACTTTATTAAACAATGCAAGATATATCAACCAATTAAAAAAATCAAATTTTTGTTATTAATAATATCGTATAATATAAAAATAACTTGCAGCAACAATGCATATATAAAATATAATAAATAACTGATATAAGTGCAACCAACTTAAATATTCTTTTAGCAAGGTATCATTGAATCAATTCTGGATTATATTAGTTTGTTGCGTAATTAGACGATTTGAATTATAGATTAATAAATAATGAATGGTTGAAAATGTATTAATACTTCTATGCGAAAATACATGGTGAATGTAAGAATAAAAGGCGAAAGGCGTAAAACGTATCAAGCATGATTATATAAAACTTTTTTACAGTTATATAAAATAGAGAGAGAGAGAGAGAGAGAGAGAGACAGAGAGAGAGAGACAGAGAGAGAGAGAGTCGCAAAAATTTGACAGCATAATAAAATTATTCCAAGACTTATTTCTACAAGTATTGGTTCGATAAATCATAAAATCGATGAAAATAAAAATAGTAAATAAAGTTGATATATTTATTTTACTTTACTTGTATCTATAAACATTTTTATATAACTGAATGATTTAATTAAGATTATTAAATAACTTAAAATAATTTCAAATAGAAATATATGTATAAATAGTATAGAGATGATATTATTAGAAAACAAATTTCCTCTAATCCAAACGAATTATCTCGAACTTTACTAGGAATTTAGCTTCTTTGTTTTTGAGTTTTCAAATATAAATTGTTATTTACCGATTAGCATTTTATGACATGCGCCTGCAATATTAATTTACATTATGATCGTCTTGCAATTTCCTAAGAAAGCATGTACAAATATGTAAATCGATATTGATCTGTACTTACAATTGCTACTGTTGTAATATTTATTTAAATGTATAAACAGTTGTATAGTTAATTTTAGCCATAATATTAAATTCTTATTATTTTATAAAATTGCGGATAATTATGTCATATTTATATCATATAAGGCATGTTTCAAAAGAGAAGTTTTGCTGTGTTCGGAAAATCACTGGAAATCTATAATAATGTATAAATCTATAATTCATGTATATTATAGAGTTTCAATATTAACAGTATTCAATACTGGCAGTAAAAATACAGCCCTTGTAATAAGCTTAAAATATAAAATCTTCATTGTTAGGTTATTTATTAATTTTTTGTTATTTGATTATCCCAAAAACAGGTGTAACGAATTACTGATAAAAGTTAAATTTTGTTATAAAGTTGATTTAAAGTTTGTTGTTTTGAATTAATTTTTGCATTGTAATCTTAAAATAAATTATGGTTAAAACATAGAGTCAATCAAATATAAGCAGAATTTGATATATTATATAATATGCGAATAGACATGTGAATGAGACGGAGAAAGAGAGAGAATATACGATTCTCCTAATACGACATTTCTAAGTAAGCTTCCTTCAAATATTAACAATAAGACTTAAAAGGAATTTTAGGAAGGAAGTTTTTTAATTTCGATCATACTTTTCTCAAAATTTGTTTTTAGCTAGGTTTAAGTTGATTCATTGCTGCTAAAAATAACATTCAATTTGTGCGTTAAACAGAGTTATTATAAAATGACGTAACTTATATAATGTGAATGACCAATTTATTTTTAAACTTACATGCATATCATGTAAAAAATTATTATTGCAGAAACTATTGAATACTTAGAATAAAAAGAAACCAATTTTTATCTTTATATGCAGAATAATCGGCAGAAAATTATTATGTTTCATTAAGATGTTCATATTAATTTCGTCAATTTATCGATTAATTTTATCAATTATTGACTTTCAATTGCTCAAAAATTTGTAATAAATAAAGGCATCAATTTTAAGATATTTAAGAATATTCAATATTGAAGGAGTATAGGTACTGCTTGAAATGACAATCGATACTAAGAGTCTTAGGGTCCGTATCGACGATCACGGTCAAGGTTTTTGACCTTCTCTAGAAGCTTCGATTAAGCATTTCCTGAACTTGAGAGAATACCTAAACTGTAGAATAAGGAATATGCACGATATTAGTCTTATAATTGCAATAACATAAATGTGTACGATTAGAGTTTATTATAATTTAAAAGAAAATTTAAATTTCTTCAAAAAAAGCATCAAAGAAGCATCGTGATGTACAGTCGGTCACTTTGCCTTCTACGATTCGATGACTCAGCTAAGCAGAGTCGTACTGACAACTGGACTGAACAAAGATACGTCTGCTTTGTGACTCTTTGTGAATCAGTCGAATAAATAAAGAGATTGTGGACCATGCTGGAAGCATGCTACTGCGTGCACACTTTCATTATATTACTATATATAAAAATTATACAAATTATATATATATATATTTTTATTGAGATAACTAGAAGTAACATTTTACGTTTTATGTCAAGTTAGATATTTTGCATATGTAAAACGTACGATATATGTAATTGCGTAATGAAATAGAAAAGTTGATATTTTAGTATTTCAGTATTTTAAATTCTTAGAAGCTATGCTACTATGTTCTAATGTCATACATAAAAAATTGATAGAAAGCGAGAAAGACTTATATAGGATAAAACTTTGTAGAGGACAAGGTGTTATAAAACTTAACAATTTATATAAATAGAACATACAGAGAAGTGCTTCAAATCAATTGAATTATACGTAATATTTCTATTATCTGAAACATTTCTATTATTGCGTATAAAAATATTAATAAAAGATATATTAGCATTTCTGTCAAATTCTACTTGACTGACTTATTCATTATATTATTGTAGAAGTTAGAAATACAAAGATACGATCTCGAAATATTCTGAAGTGTAAGATACATTTGTATTCATAACATGAAAATAATAAATCAAAATTAGTTTAAGAAATTATCAATATTATATTGCGTTTTCTATGGAAAGAAAAAGAAAAAGAGGAAAGGAATATTAAAAATAACCGTGATATGAATAACCGTGAATAGTTTTTAGTTGTATATATAGCTATAGTGATAAGGGGAGCTTTCCAGCAAGATACAGTGTAATACAGTAAACAGAGAATACATCAGTGTGTCTCACTCACATTAATGGACACTGTGTTACACTATGTCTTGTTGGAAAGCTCCCAATGATAGTTGTAGATATAGTTATAAAGACGTATAATAAGATGTAGTATAGATGGATGTGTGTGTAGAATATTTGTAAATTAAGCTCCTTTTTGGCTACAGCTTGAAGTAATAAATAAATAAATATATTGCGTTTTTTAACATTACATAACTTGCAAAAAATTTCTCAAGATGAATTTAAACATAATATTTTTTATACGATATAAATGTATGTAAAAAAGAAATCTATCTCTATATACAATAATATTTCCATTTTTCTCAAAGTTGGTCAAAGTGATTTTAAATATATTTATTTATAATTCTATATATATATATATATATATATATATATATATATATATATACACATAACTCTTTAAAGTTAATAATATAATTGACAATAATGTCTTGTAAGAAATTCTATTACTAAATTTCGATTACTAAATTTTTGTAAAGAATCATGTCTTTGATTATTTAATCAGAGGACAAGTAAACTGTTTATTTTCAATGAAATCGTTAAATACAAATTGTTCGGTGATATTTGTAAACAGGTTAATATTTTTGTTACATTTTCCTTCGGATTTATCTATTTTCTATTTTTACTTGTCATTTTTGTCACATTTTTCGAAAATGTTTTCTACAAACACGATAGTTCAGTGATAGGCGAATGCTCGCGATAAAAATAATTCTAGTTATGGTAGGTGATGAAACTAGCAGTAAGAAAGTGAGTAATAAAAAAATTCTTTCGATAACACGATCTCATGATTTTACTAAAAAGTAAACTATGATCACGATCCTAGTGCAGAGATAAAATCATACACTCAGAAATATTTATATCCTTTTGACAGTAACGTTTCTCTCACGTTTACCTATAGTAATTGCGAGAGTGATTACGCAAAATTGTAGAAATAGCTAATCTCGTGTACGTTTTTGTATCTCCTTAATATTAGAAAATAATAAGCTTTCACGCGACTAGAACCACAGTAGAAAATCTACATTTATGACAGGAAACAGCACGCAAATTCATGATCAGTTGAGAGATAATATTCATATATATGTATATTGGATTCTATATGTATATTAGGTTGGCCAAAAAAATAATGTTTTTTTTGTAATAGATGTTTTTATATTTTTTAATACAAAGCATTATCTCTAAACTATAAAATATATACATATTCTGAAAGCTGATTAGCACTTCAACGCGTGATTTAAAAGAAATCATTCCGTTTATTTAAATTTTCTTGAATTGACTTTATTTTGAAAATGAATGACGGTGAAGAAGATATATTTTTCGAACAATTATGCTTTTTTATGTCCGCAAAGAGAAAAAACACGATAGAAATCGCGGTAGAAAATCTTTTTTATTGTTTGTAAACTGCGAAAATAAGAAAGCATAATGGCTTGAAAATATATCTTCTTGTCACTCATTTTCAAAATAAGATTATTTTAAGAAAATTTAACTAAACGTAATGACGTGTTATTTTTTTAATTATTGAAGAATAAGCTTTCAGTAATATACGCGTATATATTTTATTTATAACTCTATATACTCTCATAAAATTCTTTCAAGTTAATAATAACTCAGAAACAGTGTTTTGTATTAGGCACAAGTATTGTATTTCATATAATCATTATTTTGTGTGTTGAATTTAAGTGTAACTATAAATCAAATATTTAATATTTTATACAATTTTGCATTTATATTCAACGTTTAATAACATTTTTAAAAGGCAATCTATCTCATTGCTCAACGTCGCGGATTAATTAATGGGAACGGTATCATCTGTTCTGTGCAAAATAAATATAATCTGCATTAAAATGTTAAAGTGAATTAATATGCATCACTTCTTCAACATTGCGTATATATTACAATATTTTTCAAATTAATTGCGACTTTGCGGAATATAAAAAATACATGCAAAATCTCGTTAATTTTGACTAAATACATATGCATTCTTAACTTTGTCGTTTAAATATACGCTACACGTACACCTGCATATAGTTATTTAATTTTAATGTGTACGAGTTGCGCTTTCCAAAGCAGGCGGTAAAGTAATGTAGTTTGTACATATAATGATCATACATGTTTCAGTACGTCCCATTTTTACGGTATACCGTACGATATACGTAGCAACAGTTTAACGGATTTCTCTACGGTCTACGATTTACAAAACAAGCTAAACTTATGTATATTATCAAACAAATGCAGATGTATTTAATTAGCGATACTTTCACTTAACGATCGGGTGAAATGTTACAGTGGCTCGCAAAACAATCTCCACTGCAGTTGCAACGGCACCACGTCGAATGGGGCTGCGGCTGCGGTATGTACCGGTGGTGTTCTGGCCAGGAAAGTGCCGAACCACAGCGGCGCCAGTCCCGGGCAGGGCAATAAAAGGCCGGCGGTATCGCTGACGCATCTCCCGAAGAGGCCGCCGGTCGACGTGGAGTTCAAAAACCTGGCCTACAGCGTGTCCGAAGGCAGAAAGAGGGGTGAGTTTCGGAAAGAATGTGGCAATTATACGTTTGATATTCAGGAGAAAATCAATTTACTGTTCCGTGCATAGTACGCATTATTGAATCATCATTAAGGTATAATAAAAGAAACAATTAATAAATAAATGAATAAATAAAAATTTAACGAGCATAACGGAGGCAGAACGAGAATCCATGTCCGTATACTTTTTAAGAAAGCAGTTAGGTTACTTATGTCTCGAAATAATATATGTACTTTCGATTTTATTTCGAAGCGGTAAAAATTAGCTGGATAATTTAAGATGACAGAGTGATCGGATTTAAAGTGAGAAATCGAATATGCGAAAAGCTGTCCGGTAGGCTTTTCATCTATCAACGTGTGTGAATGACCTGACCGAAAAAATCGATAGAAATGCACGAACAGGTACCCGTTTCGGCGCAGATGCATCGTCCGTGGTGCAAGTGCACTAGCGATAAAGAGGTCAGCCAGAGGTTTTATCTATCTGAAGGATATATAATTCTCGAATAAATTTTCTATACAATGGTGTAGAAAATATCAGTTTTGGCAAGATTGTTAACAAGAATTTTGGCAATCAATGACGCCAAAATTGAAAAAGACTTACAATAGATAGTTTTTATTATAAAATTATAAAGCGTTCCATTTCTGCATACGTAAGATATATACGCAGATAGTGTCATTTTAATCATAAAATAATAATAGTACATTTGATATATATTTTTCTATAATGCGGTACAGTATAATGATGTGTTTGAAAAATTTTAATCTTCAAATATTATTGAAAGCTACAGCAATATAATTCGCGTTGCAAATAAAATTTTCAATTATAAAAGCACACATTTATGTTTCGAGTTTTCTTCATTATTTCTTCAATTTTGTTGCAGGATATAAAACTATTCTAAAATGCGTAAACGGAAAATTCCGGTCTGGAGAATTAACAGCCATTATGGGCCCGTCCGGTGCTGGAAAGAGCACGCTTATGAATGTTTTAGCGGGTTACAAGTAAGTAGGTTACAAAAGTAACAATATATTGAGATAAGTGATACAATTGTTCTCAAGTTTCTGTCTCATTCTCTTAAAGTTTTTGACAACAAAATTTTAATCGTTTTCGATAACGTTTCTAGAACGTCTCATTTGAATGGTTCAGTACTGATAAACGGAAAGGACAGGAATCTCAGAAGATTTCGAAAGATGTCATGCTATATTATGCAGGACGATCGACTTTTACCACATCTGACCGTTCATGAAGCAATGACCGTCTCGGCTAATCTGAAATTAGGGAAGGATATCAGCGCGACTGCCAAGAAAGTAGTGGTACGAACAAAAATTTTTCTTTTCTCACGTCTCTAGATAAACTAAAATTTAAAACTCGATACCTGACGTTTGTATATTGGAATGCAGGTTGAAGAGATTATCGAGACACTTGGCCTACGCGAAGCCAGCAATACGCAAACTCAGAGTCTCAGCGGAGGACAGAGGAAGAGGCTGTCGATAGCCCTGGAGCTTGTCAACAATCCCCCAGTTATGTTTTTCGACGAGCCAACTTCCGGCTTAGATAGTTCCGCTTGTTTCCAATGCCTCAGTTTGCTCAAATCTCTCAGTAGAGGAGGTAATGTTTTGGCAAAAATTTTTTTTTTTTTTTTTTTTTTTTTTTTTACGAACGTCTCTCGTTTATACGTACAACGTAACATCACTGTACGCATGTGTTCTTTACAGGAAGAACGATAATATGCACGATCCATCAACCAAGTGCGCGACTGTTCGAGATGTTCGATCACCTGTACCTGCTTGCCGAAGGCCAATGTATATATCAGGGTAACGTCGGTGGCCTAGTGCCCTTCTTATCATCGATGGGTCTCGATTGTCCAAGTTATCACAATCCAGCGGATTACGGCAAGTATTCGATGGAGTATCAATCATTCTATTTGATCTAAATTTCAATTGTCGTCTGTATATATGTATATATATATATGTATGTAAAAAAACTTTAACTCATGAATAAGAAATTCTATAAGAATTAATCTATAATTAATATTAATTAATTTTAAATGAAATATTTTTCAATATTTTACAAAATATATTTATTGTTAAAATTTCAAGATTGCTTTACAAAAGTTTTAGTTGTTAAAATTGTACTTTTGTCGCACTAATATGATATGCTAATGAAATTTTATCGGTTTAGTAATGGAAGTCGCTTGTGGAGAGCACGGCGAATGCGTTCACAAGCTCGTGATGGCTGTAAACAATGGGAAATGCAATAATTATCAGCATCATCAGGCAGCCATCTCCGCGGCGCAGACGGTTTCAAATGACATTGTCAAAGAATCGCCACAAGAACAAACAAAACCGGAAGGTGCCACTCTGATACCGAATGGTGTGGCAAAGCCGCCAACTGGTACGACGATGATAAATATGCCAGTTTCTTGCACAACGTCGCTATTGGATAGCGCGGAAAGCATAGAGCAAAAGGTTGGCTTTCCGACGAATGGTTGGGTGCAATTTTGGATACTGCTTAAGAGGATTTTCCTGTCACAAATGCGAGACATGGTAAATAGATTTATTCGGAATATTTCCTTTTTCATTATTTTTATACGAGAAAATAATTCGTCATGTGGCTGAATACAATTGATCTTGAAAATTGTATTACGTCATTGAACAGTGAAATTGTAATTTTAATCATGAAAGAAAACAATAATACTCGATTTTTTAAGACTCGTTATTATTGCACATTTTATTTAAGATATCTTATTTTCATGTATTACTCTCACTCTGTCCTCCAACAGACGTTAACACGGGTAAGATTGATTTCACATATAATTGTCGGCTTTCTAATCGGAGCGATTTATTACGACATCGGCAACGAAGCCTCCGAAGTTATGAGTAATGCTGGGTGCGTTTTCTTTACGGTAATGTTTTTAATGTTCACCGCGATGATGCCTACTATATTAACATGTGAGTAATTTACATGTGGTGACATGACCGTTGCAAAATATATCGTTAGATCAGAGTTCGTTATATATCGTCATTTTGTCATTTTTGTCGCAGTTCCGATGGAAATGTCCGTATTCGTGCGAGAACACTTAAATTATTGGTACTCGGTGAAAGCCTTTTATTTTGCGAGAACATTGGCGGACTTGCCGTTCCAAGTGAGTATAATTTACGCTCTTCGTATCCAATTGAGGCCAGATTCATTGCGACTCATGCACAATATTAAATTATTGCAGATGGTGTACTCTATAGCTTATGTGATAATTGTATACTTCCTCACGTCGCAACCATTGGAAACGGAGCGTTTTCTTATGTATTTAAATATATGTATATTGACATCGTTAGTCTCACAATCAATCGGTCTGTTGATAGGAGCAGCAATGAGCGTGGAGGTAAAGTCAATAAAATATATATATATATATATATATATATATATATATATATATATATATAAAAGAAAACTTTATTATCAGAACTCATAATAAGAATAACAAGACTTCTTTTGTTTCCCTCATTTGTCTCATAATTTTTGCATTAATATTCATATTATCGTTTTTAGACTGGGGTATTTATCGGACCCGTGATGTCGGTTCCGATCATCCTATTCTCTGGCTTTTTCATCAATTTTAACGCCATTCCAAAATATTTGAAATTTCTCCCATACGTGAGTTACGTGAGGTACGGTTTCGAGGGTACCATGATCTCTGTGTACGGTTACAATCGGGCGAAACTCAAGTGTTCCGAGTCCTACTGCCACTTTAAGAGTCCGACAAAGTTCCTCGAACAGATGTCCATGGAGAACGCGGTCTACTGGGTGGACGTTGTTGCTCTAATCGGCTTCCTGCTCGGTCTCAGAGTGGTCGTTTACTTCGTACTGAGACTCAAGCTGCGATCCCTTCGTTAAATTCTCTGATTAACAGTCCAGGGCAGACAATAATCGCGACACTATGGCCGTCGTTGCACCACGACTGTGACCTGGATATCAACGAAGATTACATTTTTTTTTTAACTTGTAAGACGAATGACAAAAGAAATGATCGCGCACAAAGGACAACTCGATCTCGATATTGACAAGAATAGAGAATTGTCGCATTGACGAGCGGCGAAAATCCGCTGCGTAAAAAGAAAAGTGACGAAGAGAATATACACGCTTCGAATAGAGATATGAGGGAACAAAGGTAAATTGTCTTTGATTAAACCAATCGTTTGACATACGAACTTTGATATGTAATTTAAGTCATTCAATATCACAAGATACTTAATTTTGTGTGTGTTTTTATTGAAGCATAATATTTTTTTATCAATTCCATTTATGATATAAATGTGTATAGAATATATTAAGGACAACACACACACACTTTGAAGGATGTTAAATTATTATTAATTGTAGTAATTATGTCTTATGTTACCAAACCAAATCTGATCTCTGCTGTTGGCAAAAGAAAATATTTTATCGTATATATTTATTCGTTTGTTCAAATAAGAAATAGTTATCGTGACCAAAACTCAGATCTGATTAAAGATGAATCACAATTTTAGCTCGTCTATATAGGTAGACGTTTAAATAAATAGTACAGACAGGAATTAGACTATTTTCAATCGTGTATTAATAACGGTAGGTCGATTTGCGACGTCAAACACAACATCGGCTTTCCGGTATTCGAATTAAAATCGCGAACGTGTTTATAGCCAATTATATACTATGAACTCGCCAGGAGCCTTAGGCCCATTCAAGACTCGTGTCCCTCCAACGAGCGCGTTTAAACGCGAACATGACAAAATAGAGGTTTCTATAGATAAGCAAAGTAGAACACAAGGATCGTTAAAACGAGTCTTTTATGATATTCCATGTTAAATTATACATAGGTTGCTATACTTATTTCGACCGGTTATCTTGGAGATAAATAAATCGCGTACTTACGGTCGTAATAATGTCGTCGGACAGAAAAATAGCGGAAATTTGTGAAAACCGAAAGCATATTTGTTCGCGAGTAACGTTTTCGTACTAACGATAGAAAGCGCTTATTCGATATGTCTCACATAATCATACACTCAATCTTTCTTCATATCGTAATTTCATCAACAGTTTACCTAATATACGGTAATTCTAAGCAAATAAGGAAAAAAGAAAAAAAGGAGGAAAAATGTTTATTGTAAAAAGCTCACACTTGACCAATCACTAGCTGCCTGAGCGTTGCTTCTAAGTGCGAGTGTTAAATATTGTTACACTTACTAAATAGTATATACGATTATTGGGAAGATATTGTGTATGTATAGCTGTATAAAATGAGAAAAAAGATAGGTAGCGTTCTATGCGTTATTGAATATGTAATTAACTCGTACTTATGTTTTTATAATATTGTATGATTCTTTTTCACGGCCTATATGCACAACTACATTTTTATAAATTTATTTATCCGACGACTGACGAAAAGACAGCGATTAAAATTGTATCGTAGATACTTTCAATTTAATTTACAAAAGTTATACATCTACAATAGAAATGAAGCAATTCATGCATTGGTTTTTTTCGACAATATAAATATAATTTCATTTCTAAAAGATTGAGTTAAAGATATTGTAATTATGATATTTCTCTTATATGCTATAATAAGGAGGTCAGTGTAATATAACAATGAAAATATGTTCCAGTTTTACCTACATTAATGAGCAAATAGTGATAATGACAGATTGACAAGGCAATAGAATTTATCACATGAAAATTAGTTTATATATCACATTATTTTCGTAGAACTTAAAATTTCTTACATTGCATCAGTTACTTATCAATCTCTTGTAATGTTTTTTATTTTAATTTTATATGGTATTCGTTGATAGTAAATTAGATATTTTTTTAGCCAAATGGTAGTTACATTTGTCGTTACGCATAAGTTATGTAAATTAGTATTTATACTTTGATATTATTTTTATTTTACTCTTCTAATTTAATTACATTATTATTATAGATTATTTTTATAAGCCAATTGTACGTTAGTATCATAAAAATATTTGAGATGATTTAAATTCTTAATTGATACATCAATTTTTTATCAGCATAATGTTTTTAATCGATCGCAATATGATCAATGCGTCATCTTAAATGTACAATTTTCTTTTTCATGCCATATAACATATATATTTAGTGAATTTAGAACAATTTTAGGTAATGCTGTAATAGGGAATTCGATTGAATTGAATTAGTGCACTGGCACACACAAAAATTATTGTACACAAATTTATATTAACATAAATAATTAAAATAAGTAATTAAAAAAATAATTAAAACAATTAATATTAAAAGTTATTATTATTATTATTTAACGATGAATGATAATAATAATAAATCATAATCAATTATAATTATTTTAATATTATTATATTACTTATGTTTATAATGTAAATATGTGTATGATTACCTTTAATGTGCACTAATGCATCAACTGAATTTGCTATAAGCTTTTTTAATGGATCTAATTAGTTTCAATTTAGTTAATAATTTTTATTTCTATTATTATTACTTTGTTTGATCCAAAACTCATTAATCTTTTTAAATATACATATATTTCTGAAAGTATTCTCTCTAAGTTTTTATATATATAGCTACCATAAAATATATTTTAAAAGCATTAAAATGTAAGATCAATCATTTTTTTTTACTAAGAAATTTGTGCGCGTGTTTCTTACGTCATATAAATTTAATAATAAAGAGAAAAAAATCAATTAAAAGAAGATATGTGTATTAACCTACGGAACAGTAAATAAATTTCTATATTCTTGAAGTTATATATCTTATAGTTATTTAGTTATATATTTGTTCTTATTGTGCATTTAAAAGCAATAGTATAATTATTGTTCAGAAAAGATAATTTCAGGATGCCATGTACAATATAATACATAATACTTCAAATTATTATACGTTCCTTTCGTACGCATTATTATATTACTAAATTTAATTTCCATATATTTTTTATTCTTTAATTATATAGACAAGTTAGCGAGTTCTATACTAACAATAAGAATGTATTTTTTAAATTAACTTTCTGTTATTATGTAAAATATTAAAGAGATTTGACAAAACGAAAAAGAGAAAGCAGATTATACGATTGTGACACCCATAAAAAAATGTTTGTCTGCTGCGACTGAAAATTCATATCGAGAGAAGATATTCGTAAGTGTATAATCCCAATAATAGTTTTATATGTGTGACACACACATTATTGAACATTTTAATTATCAACGCACTCACACATCATAATACGTTGTTTTCAAAAGTTAAAAAAAGTACGCATTTTATCTTCATAATAATAATAATAATAATAATAATAATATCTGTAAAGTTCTTTCATGAAATCGCACTCATATCGAAATCTGAATGTGCAGAAATTTGATGTAAAGATGATTTTTTTATCGACTAATTCCAATTATACTCGTCGAACGTGCTATTATAATTTTCCACTTGTCAAAGTTCAAGTTTCATATAATGTTGCGCAAATCGAGAGATTGTAGAGCGAGAAGAAAGATTAGAATAATCGTCGAATCAATTATTCGAATCGTATCATAAATACGTGCGTATGTGTTCAAGCTTCGTTCGAGCGTTATCAATTGTGAATTTTTTATTATAGCGACGTCGCTCGTTACAAAGCGCAAAATATGAGATACGAGTGTGTATGCGCGCAGCATAGAAGAATCCATTCACAATTTGTCTCTTTCAGAATTATACATACTATTCTTCATGTATACACGTACATACACACACACACACACACACACACTTGTACACACACACACAACAAACAGAAACCCACATGCACGCACATGTCAATGTGTAATAAAGTCAGATCATAAAACACATACCAAATATCGCAATCTTTTTCAAATACTGTAATTTTATATGACGGAAAGAATGTAAAAGAATGTATGACTGAGCGTGCGAAAAAAAATGTACAGAGAAATAAGAGATTAAGATTGTAGAGGAAACCTTCTTTTTGAAACGACGAAATTATACGAAGATGTTTCGCGTGATAAAGAGAAAACATCGCCGACCCTCGACGAATTGACGCTAATGTACTTCGTATCTTGCGATTTTAGCAAGAAACGTCACGTTTATACTAAAGCACAAATGAATAAACAATTGTATCAATGGATGAAATATTTTATTTGTCTCTTTTTCTCATCAAGATATTAGAGTCAAAAATTTTTTACTGAAAAATGAACTCTGAAATGTCTATATATGAACTTTCCAGTCATTATATAATACTTTGCATAATAACATTTAAGTTGTTATATCAGGTGTTTATATTTGATTTGTAATTTATTGAGTTGTTGAGTTGCAGAATTTGAATCAACGTGTCAGTGATGTATCGAAATCACGTGACTGCAAGACTAATGAAAATACAGGCCAATCTTATTTTAAGCCGTCTTATGACGCGTAACTAAGCGTAACTAGTAGACTACCAACCTTGAATAAATTTAAATAATTTTAAATAACTTTGAATATACACACATATAAATATATATATATATATATATATATTTATATATACACATATATAAATAATTTGTTTTTATTTTTAAATACAAGGAAGATCCTTTAATAATTCATAAAGTTTTTTAAAGTTATCTACGCAGGCGTCTGTTGTCAGAAATTACTAGATATCCTTAGTTGGTACATTTCACTCTCACTCTTGGAACATTATCAAGATGTTATTTGATCCGCATGAGATCTAAATTGGTAGCGACCGCGTTCAGTACAGCATTGCTAGTATTGCAACACGTTGTACAAGAGCTCTGTTCTACACGTGCGATTGCACAGTAAGATATAAGTAGAGTAAGATACCAGTAGAGCATGGAGAAACCTATAGTTCGAGCGAGAGTGGTGAAGGTCCTCGGCAGGACGGGCTCTCAAGGACAATGTACGCAGGTCAAAGTAGAATTCTTGAACGAACAAAATAGACAGCTCATCAGAAACGTCAAAGGTCCCGTGCGCGAAGGAGATATTCTGACGCTTTTGGAATCCGAGCGAGAAGCAAGAAGACTTCGTTAAATCGAAAGGAACAATTATCGCACGCCTTATGTGAATAATTGGTGGAATGTTGGAAGAGTTGTGCTTAAAATTATCTTGATATTCCAACCATGAGTATACCAATATCAAAGAAGAAAAGACTATTATTGGCTTTCGCGCATATATGAATTTATCATTTTTTTATATTGGAATAATGTATCAAATATTTCCCTCTGCTCATGTTTATAAAAAGTGAATTACATTTTCTTACGCCTATTTTATCATGCTAATAAATCAGTTAACGATATGTATATTCTTTATTTCACACACATGCATTATAATCTTAATTATATCTAACTAAACATTTTTGGTGAAGTTTGTGAAGAGAATTAAAAATAATCGCAGTTAAGTCAAGGTTAATAAACACTAGTAGTTTTTTAAATTGAATTTAAATAAATTAATTAAATTTAATTAAATTTAATGCGCCTTATTTTGTTTATAAAATGCAAATATTCATAAATCTTCACCCAAGTTTATATGAAAGGTTAATATTTAACATTTTAAAGATTTAAAAAAAAATCTGTTTTACGTAATGATTTAAAATTTTTTAACTATTTATTATAATTATTTTAAAAGATCTAATTTTAATTTGTCAACAGTTGGTATTTGCAACACTTAAAACAGTTCTTTAACAATCAGTAGTTATCATTGTAATTACACCGATAATAGATAAAAACTATCAGTTACACAAAATATATGATTTTCTCTATCGACTTACAATTAGAGATAATCCCAATAATAATAAATTTTATTTAAATAACATTAATCATCGCATATATGTGTATAATATATAGGTTTTATTTTTATTTAAATTTTCTTCTAAATAATAATCAAAATTATATATACATATATATATATATATATATATAATTATTATATGTACATATATGAAAGATAATTTATTATAAGACACATTCCTTTGAAAACCTTGACAACTCAGATAACAAAGTTCAATTGATCGCAAAAAATATCCTGAAGTCCATTGTACTTGTTACACATATGTTGTGCTATCAAACTGGGGTCGGTCAGCTGACTCATTGTCAATTAAGCGGCTGTCATGCGCACACGCAGGCCATGCGCGAGCATGAAGCACAGGTCGGGAGTCGGTGGAAGTGCGTGAATAGCACCAACGCGCATTTTCTTCGCCTTTCACGGCTGGTGGGGCCGAGAGAGGCACGGGTGTCAAAGTTTGCGAGATGCCGTGGTTTATCGGCGGCCAATCCGCTGCGCGAGATCCGCGCGAGAGAACGGGGATGCCGAACCGATTAGAAGGCACCAGAGTTGCATACGATCGATCGGCCAGCTTAGTGTAATGCCGTGTCGCGAATTGGTACGCGCGTGACCGTCGTCGCGCTGTAAATACGTTCTTACAATACTCATTTACGCACAATTGTAGGACCAATACTTGCCACGAACTAGACCATTCGGACCGCAGCGCCAAGACTCACAAGTGTGAATGTGCGAGTCACTTAGGTAAATAAATTAAATGCATACTATGCCTATATACCGCGTTTAACGTAACGTCGATGTGCGCGCGCATTTCCAAATATGAAATATATAATATAATATATATTATACATATATGTATTACATTATACATACATACATATATTTAGGTACAATATGTATATTTTTTAAATATGTGTATTTTAAAGTAAATATATTTGTTAAATTTATATTATATAACTATGTAAATATATCTATAATTATATATAATTAGAACTTTTTATATAAATTCTTATGTAAATAATAAGTGCCGATAGCATTTATTTCAGATATGCTTGATATAAGTGTGTATTTTTTTATTATTCAATATATTTAGTATAATTGATTAATTTATTGATAGTGATGTATCTTCATCTTTCGAAAGTGTGCAAAAGCTGTTGAAATGCATCGTTCTCCGCGCATGCTTCAGCTTTTCTATCAGGCCAGCTGCAACGGTATCTCTATATATATAGTTCTGTCGTTATTTGACGGAGTGGAGTGCATTGCACGCACGTGGCACGAAGAATAGCTGACTGGAAGTTTTTTTCTTAATTTTACGATAAAACTGTTGTGTATGCTTCATATCTCGTTTATTTTTTGAAATATATATTGAATATATTTTCTCAAGAATTTTACGTGCAATTTTTACAATCAGCTAAGAAAATTTTAATGAGATACTGAAGTATTTATAACTTGAAGAATCTCTCAATAAAAAGAAAGAAAAAGAGAGAAGAATTATGGTTGTTCATATATACATTTTGCTTATTAATATAAAAGTACGGAATATTCTCGACGAGAAAAAGGTTTTAGAATGAACAATGTAGGTAATTAAAATTTTTATTAGTAACGATTGCAATGCAAACATAATTCAAATGTTAATATTTCTCATTGTTATGAAGAAACTCATTCATTTTTGCCATCTTCCTATAAACGATGGATAAATAGAAATAGTCGTTTTATTGAGCTTGTTATTATTTTGGATTCTTGAATTTTGTTGCATAATTTGTTTACTATCTTTAAAAACGAAAAAATATTAAAAACATTTATTTATAATATACACATATTATTTATAGGAAAAATGGCAAAAATGAATAAAAAAAGAAATTACACTATTAGAATGATCAATGTTGAGGATAATAAATTACAATTAATATTTCTCTTTAATTAATATATGTATAAAATAATGCGACGAATCCATCGTACTCTTTGCGTAAGTGCAAACTAAATTACGTGAAAACACGTGAACTTATAGTGATGCATGAATTTTGCCGACGTGTACAATGTTGCGAAGTGCTATTTATGATGTTGAACATGAACTTTTATTAATTACATAAGTCAACTTTAATAAAATAACATCTATAATTAGGGCATAGAGAGCGGTAGAAAGGAATAGAGAATATCTACAACTCCTCTTCTTTTCCCAAAAAGATAGAAAATAGAAATATATTAATGTATACATATACATATGCAAATGTATTAAGTCTCTCTTATATTCAATTTAATATTAACTATCAAATTAATATATTAAGTTTACTTTTAATCAAGTAAAATTATTATCTGCATTTTTTGTTTGCATAAAATTATACTTTTTAAAAATTCTAAATAATCTTTGATTGTATGAAAATACTATTATATATATATATATATTTATTTATTTATAATATCAATATTTTTAATAGTAATATTTTTTTATAAATATTAAGATAAACACTTTATATGACTTTTCTAAATAACTAAAAATAACATTGGCCGTTAGAGCTAGAAAAATAGATTATCGTGATAAAGATTATAAAACAATCATACTATAATAAAAAATATGTATTGAATCTATGAGATATATTTACGTAACAACACATGTGCGTAATTATCTAAAATTATAGATATTCCTTGCGTGATCTGTTTCTATCTATACGATATCATTTTTTATCGCATGCGCAACAATGCAATAGAAAATAATTTTCTTATGTATGTTATTACAATTATAACATACATTTTTACTAAAAGAATATATCCATCCAATCATGTTTTATATTTTTTTCTATCAATATATTTATAAATTTTAGGCGTTCGTTGTAAATCGATCGTCCGTAAACCAACGTAACTACAACCATGGTGGAAGGCAGAAAAAATAACATGCAAAACGGACTGCTCAGTAATGGAGTTAACGGGTGAGTTCCTAACAAAATTACAGACTTTTGTCTTATATTCTCTGCAGTGACTTTCTAAAAGTATAGTTTATAAGTTTGAAAAAAAAGAACAAAAATAAATTTTCCTCAAGCTTCATTTGAACAATGAGTTCGAAACCGTATCGATAAAAATATTAATCGAAAATATATCGGAAAAAACAGAATTGATAGAAAACGATTTCTTTTACGATAACTGCGGAGCTGTAATGCTCAATTTTGTAGCTTGTGGAAATAATGCAATGTGCTCGCTTAGAGTTACACAACATTTAGGATGCACAACATCGATTATCATTATTATCATGTTTAGCAGTTTAATCAGTGTTATCGGAATTCCTTCTCTCAATATACTTGATGATGTTTTCATTTATATTTCACTGAACTTTTATCTTCATAACGTTTGGTATATTCTTTCATGCAAACGCTAATATGTATCTATGCATATATAGAGTATTTCTCAACAAATTCCTAATGCTTTTTTAATATTTTGGAATTATTATTGCTTGATAACAAAAATTAATTGCGAAAAATTAATCAAGAAATAATATTAAGATAATTTAAAAATTAATCGTATTTTCAAAAAATATTTAATAATTATTTATATACATATATAAGGTAATTTTTATTGTAATAAACAATAATATATAAGCTAATTTGGGGGCTAAATATAATAAATTAAATTGATTATATATAAACAAACATATATATTATAGTTTGAGATTAAACTTAAGATTAAAATTAACTGCAGAATATCTACATTTTACAAAGAAATACAAATAATTAATATTGATGTAATCAGCTGTATCGGATAACTTGTGCAAATTTTTGTGCAAGCTAATAACTTTGAACTAAAGAATCGCAATTTTTCCATGATAAGGTCAATGAGCAACTGGTAATCGCCGATAACTTATTCCGTTTGATAGTCGCCAACAGAGTAACAGAATCTCAAGATACATGTATGTACCTCGGAATTTGAACTTTGTCGCTGCGACATCTCCGGCAATACTCAGGCTTTAAGTATAAGACCTTCGGCTTCCAGGAAGTATATCGCATATTCTATCAGATAATAATCATAAGCTAATTGTTAAGTCTTTTTTTATCATATCGATAATTTCGATAATTACTTTACAGCATTTAACAAAAAGTTGTTTAACTAGAGTGTAATAAAATAATAATGTCATCGAAGATGAAAAAAGAGTTTTCATGATATAGAATATTTTATGGGTTTTATATATTAATATGGGTAAAAGAAAAGATAAATTCAATTAAAACAATTTATATTGAATCGACTTTTGGTGCCAAAGCTTGCACCTAAACGATTTTTCTTGAGTAAGATATTATGAAAATCACCACAAATCAATCGCGCCTACGAAACAAAATTAACTAAAAATATACTATACTGTATTTAAAAAATTTTAGTCCATATATCACAAACACAAAAAGATAGAAGATGACTTAACATTGCCGATAATGGAGGACTTTGCACTTACTTGGTACTTGATATGTATTTCGTTCCGTATTATCTCATCCGTACAAAGCGTATTGATCTTCGAACGGGTATCAAGAGATATCATTTCAAGATTTCTGTATAAGTGATCAAAAACAATTTATTATACACACGTAAAAAAGTTTATAAACAGGAAAATAAACGCACATTTATCGCACGAATTAAATATTAGAATTAAATATTATATTATGCTTACATAATATGTATTGCATAGTTTTTCTCGACTCTTTTAAAATAGTTTCTTCTCTCGCTGTATGTTTAAAATTATAAGAAAATATACACTGGCATAAGAGAGAGACGCAATGACTTTTTTTATCGTCTCGACCACAAGATTGGTGATTTACATGAAGTAACATATTGCTCAATTGCAAAATTATAACTGTTTGTATATTATTTGTTTTATTTTTCTACTAAGTTAAAAAATATTTTTTTCATATTTTTTTACAGCAGTATTTTATTATTGTCAATCAATTTGATACATCTTAATACCTGTATTGCTTTGTCAAAACATTTTTTTTATAATTCCATCTGATTTCTCCTTTTTACAAAAAAGAAATATAAAGACTGTATCCATTTTTTATACAAACCGGTTTATGATGAGATTCATATTATAAACAGATATCTGGAATTTCCTTATCGAGACTTCAACGATTACAGCTTGGCTAGCGAATGTTAGAGTATTCTTTATGGCGTTCACCTATGTGTATATATGTGTGTGCTGCATAATTTACGACCGTCTGCATAATTACGATGACCTAGGGAGTGGGAATGAGCCCGTCAATATGTAATAATTTATCTTAAAATACTTTGTTTTAAATTATATGCTATTACGATTCTTATTTGTCTCTCTATGCGAGTTATCCGATTTATTGTTGATTACATTTATTATAATTTCCAGTTTCGATAAATTAGTTAAAACAACTGTGAGTAAATTAATTAATAGTATTAAAGTAACACTTGCGCGAACGCTCTTTTATTTCTTTTTTTTTCTTCCATCACAAATGTTTCCTTTTATTATTTTCTCAGGTCACGAGCAATTTATCTTTAATTATTAGTCGAAATACATATATAAAGTCCATGCGCGTTTGATCAATGAACAATTGCGTATAATATTATCATAATTTTTAATTAATTGACTTTTTAATTATGTACTTTTAATTAACTAGTACTGTGATATTAGATTATAGGGCTTATCGATACACGGTCAAATAGGTCGCTAGTGAAAATTGTATATGCGTTTTTGCGTCATACTGTTATCACGCTTATTGGACATTTGTTTAAGCGGACTTTGCACTTCTTATTGTGTAAGCGACGTTTACTTCGGCAACTGCACATCGTAGATTACTCACGGAATGACTTTGTCGATAGTAACCAGTCGTGGTTCTGCGAAATTTTACCTCATCATTTACCAGTCATTTTTTCGTTAAGATTCCTAATATTTGGTCATTTAGTCAATATTACAAGACTTTACGATTAATATCTTTTATATAAGACACGCCTCGCTATATTTGGTAACTCAAAATAGAAAGATAAGAATATACTGGATAATTATAATTGTTTTTTATTTGTTAGTGAATCAATCATTTAATTCATTTATTTGTAAAATTAATTTTTTATCTTCCTTTAACTCGTTTCTTAACAAATATTTATTAATTTTTATATCTCTATAAAATGATAATTAATGTTTTACTTTATTGCTTGCTGATTCTTATACTTGAAATCTTTTTTCTATAGATTTAAGACTTGAATTATGCAAGTATAAATAATAAGTTGTGACATATACAGGTAACATATAAATGTAGACACATGTACACACATTTGGTATTTCATAATAAAATGTCATAAAGATGTACAATTTGAGATGAATAGTTTTAACTATTGACGCAATTTTTGTTTCAACATTACTTATGAGATTATATTTTTAAATAAAGATATCGCTGCCAAGAAACTTTTAATAAACTTAAATAAATGTTTACGATAGTACATTAGTATATTTAATCATATATATAATTATAATGAAAATTAATTGCACAAATGCTGCAATAGATATCGTTCCGTCAGCATTTATAGTACGTGAAATTGCTTGTTTTCTCTTCGCTTTTTGCAATTTTTATGCAATCTACAGTTCTATACTGCTGCTCTTCAGGAAATGCGGAGAAGATCATGCTTTGTCTATGCTTCAACTTTGTGGTTGTTCCATTTTCTTCACGGATCTTACAACCTCTCATACTTTTCTGTGTATAAGTTTATCATATAATTTCCAACAGGAAAAAATAGCCATTGACAAAAGTGTCACGTTCGCAATAACAAGTCTAGAATTCTCTGTTATTATGACATATCGGATTTATCGGCGAATATTAAACAATTTTAATAGTAAATAACTTATTTTATTTCTTTTTTTTCATGAACTGAAATCAAAACTGAATTGCACTTTGTATGACTGCAACGCTTAAGAAAGAAACAGAAGATTATTTCATAATTTTTTTTCGCGTTTATTATTAATTACATATATAAATTAGAGCAGTTAAGATATGAGCTAATTACGCTGTAAGTGTTATATTATTTCGTCGTTTAGCTTTTACAATCTGTACAATATATTAACATTTTTATTCTTTTAATATTTGGGGAAATACGAGGAAAATCTGAAAAAAGTAAAAAAAAATTGTAAATAATAATAATAAGAAAATCTCATTACTACTTTTATATTTTGCATTCTGTACGAGTGCAACTATAAAACGTGACAGGATACGGTCGTAAATATGTTGAATTTTTAATCTTGTAATGCGGATCATAATACGGATTATTGTGTTTGATCAAACACGTGAAAAATATAAATTGCATTTAATGAACGCATTGACGTGTCTCTGACGTAAAGTACATATAATTTTGCTGTCAATTTATAACTAATGCGTAAAGATCAGTTTTCTGATCATTCGTACAGAGTATTCAATGTTATTGTTAATCGAGCATTTAATCATTTCTCTATAATAATAATAATAATATTTGCATAATTTAAAATATAAAATTCTTTAAATATAACGAACAAAATCTTATTTAAGTGTAACAAGGTATACTTCAGAAATTTTTGGTCTTCTGTAATTATTAGATTTTTTAATCATTAAATATGATAATAATAATTGCAATTGTTAATCTATGTTGTCAGCTTCAGATTCCTATTAAATCATTATCTACTTACGTCGGTGTATTAAAAAGCAATCCTTTAATAGTGTTAATCTACATCTCTATTGTATTATGAATGAATGTATGACGTACAAACTAATTCACATCATTCATAACTATGAAAAGTTCTGAAAAACAATAATAGATAAGATTTTCTTATCATTGCGATTTATCAGTACGGAGAACACAATAATTTTATCTTAACAAACCCATTTGTAGATAAATTCAGACATACGATGAGAATGCTCTTCCGGGATGTCATCTCATCAAAGTTGCAAGTTAAAATGGCATTTCCTTACTTCTATCATGCAACAATATGATAATGTCATCTGTGCTCAGCTCATTAGTATTTTGATAATAGCTTGAAATTTAAATGGCAGTGTATACTTTGTTCGAATTCTAAGCAGATTTTCCGATCTAGATTATGCTTTCATTTTCTTTTTTTTATAATTATTATTGTACACCTTTCCTAATTCGCAAGTCGTTGTTTGTCGTCTGACACAATGTTAATTAATTTTATTTCTCGGTAAAAAATCAAAATATCAATACGGCATTTACATTCTAGCGATGAACCGAGGAACGTACTATCGTTTGCAAACTTTAAATATTTCAGATAGTCGACTGACAATAGTAAAATTGAATTATCCTTTATCAATAAAAGTAAAATTATCAATAAAAATCCCACACTTATACGTACAATCTTTTAATTTTTTAAAGAAAATAATAAAATACGTGATGAGAATAACAAATGTAAAAAGATGACTAAGCCCCTTTGTCAAATGTTACTAATATTGATCCGTGCTCTTCTGAATGGGGACTTTGATCTTCCGATAACGCTGTTCTCATGCATCGTGAATGTCTTCTTTTGATCGTATAGTGGAAAAAGGGAAGAAAGACCGCGAGAAGAGGGAGTAAGACGAAAAGGGACGCAGCGTCGTCGGTCAATGGCGGCGGCCGCTGCCCGCTGCCGTGGCTTTTAACTCAGTTGGTCTCGAACCGTCATAGCGAGTGCGGCATATAGCGAGAGAGGGAGGTGTCAAGCGGCTATTTTGTCTCCCCCACCGTGTTGTTTCTACCGGTGCTTTGTTATCGGAGCACAATCCGGTGCATCTCAAAATCGCAACGCTTTGCGCGCCGCTCGGGAGTGCGTCGCGACACGTGCAGCCGTACAGATCGAGTGTGGTGCTGTCATCATCGATCATCTTCATCGTGCGTTTTAGAGCAGAGATTGAGATGCGCTGCGTTGCATCTCAAGGCTAGTTCGGTGTCCGGGAAAGTTTCTCCAACGGTGCATAAAGAAGTTCGCGTGAAATTACGAGCGCGCTAGACGATGTAAGACCGTACATTAAAATTACTCTTTTTCTTTTTTTCTTTGTTACAAGGAAACGCGCCAGGAAGATAATCCAAAATAAGGTTTTGTTATACAAAAATTTTGCTATATAAAAGAATAGAATTTTTAGAGGGATGTCCTCGTAAAAAAAAGGTTAAAATAAATTTTCTGTATCAATTCATCATTCTCTTTTACTTTGTTATCGGAACTTTTCATTGCATGGGGTATGCATAATTCAAACTTTGGTAAAAAAAAAAAAAAAAATTTACATGACTACATCTTTTGAAAGATTTTGTATGAATGTGAATAAATTATGAGCGTGAAAAAAAGTGTTACGAGTAATATAAAAGTTTTGTGTATAATCGTGTATAACAAATTAAAATCAACAGTCGATTGGAAACTTTTGCACTGTTTGTACTGTCTTATAAAACACTAATTTGCAAGTCAGTGTACTGCACACTTATAATTTATATGCTTGCTTTCTTGTTTCATATGTTAATTTTGCATTACATTAAATTCTTACGACGTATAATCTTTTTTTGAAAAGTCATTGTCATTCAGTATTATATGCTAATGTATATTTTTGAAAAAATTACGTTTTTAACGTTCTTATATAATATTCCGTGTAAGTGTTTTTTGCCCACGTAAATAAATCTCTACTCTAATAAAAATTAATGGGCCATGTAAATCATACATAATTATCACGATTGATTGTTTTACATGTTGTACAATTTATATTGTGATAAAAGAATTAGTGCTGAAATTGCAAACAGGCTTATATCTGAACGGATGAAAAAATGAAATTCATACATGCTGTAAAAATGTAATAATTTCTCTTTTTTTTCTCTTGTTGTTCTCTTGTGTCTTTCATATTATCAAATATTTTCTGTTACTTTCCACAAATGGTATAAAATCATCATAAAACTTGTCTGAATACTTATTGTCTAAATCATTCGTAGACATTGAGAAAATAAATATTTACATACATATAAGTTCGCTACTAAATCAAACATGTTTTGAAAATAATCTATATATATATATATGTATGTTAAGATTAATTTCTTCTCTTTCCTAAGTAATATATTTGAAATATATAAAACACTGGTGAGAAAAGCGAAGTGCATTGCATTATACGAATAATATTGCAGGCAGTGATAATAAATATCGTTCGTCCTTTACTTTCGTGGACACAATAATATTGACCTTCGAAACAACACACCTAAAGATCGGGACGAATTCGGATTGACATTCGAGAAAGAAAACGTGAAAATAATCTCGTTAAAAAATGACGCTTGAGGGAAATTGCTCGACGCATGAAGACACCAACCAAGTTTTGTTCCACCCTAGGAAAAATTCGATGGTGCGGCTGCAGATCGTGCCAGTGCAGCCGAAAACTATCACGCATTTGCCGAAGAGACCACCAGTCGATTTGGCATTCACCGATCTCGCCTATAAGGTTCGAGAAGGTCGCAAAAATAGTGAGTACATATTTTCCATTTAATACTTTAATTTGCAAAAAATTTTGGTCAAAACAGCATACGCCTTTCCTGTTTGTTAATTAATATACGTATTAGGTATTCTCGATTTTAATCAACAAGGATACGACTAAAGAATAATATAATTTAATTGGTCATAAAATTTGTGTTGAGAAAATTAATTAAATGTATCTTTTTTATTAGATATCTCTATTATTGTTGTACTATACATACACTAAAATAACTTAATATTTTCACAATTCAATATACAACAAGAAGCGTTACACGTGGTGATATCATATCATTTTTGATAAAATTTTGGTGAACTTTAGAATTTGAACTTTACTTTATAAATGGTTACATCATTGTTTAAATAAAGACGATACACACATTCTATATTCTATTCTCATAATGCTGGTTACAACATGCCATTGTGCTGACGTTCGAAGAATCAAAGATAATTCTTTGCTCTATGACATGGAACACTAATTGCATAAAATTCGCCAATTCATTTATAACTCTTAATTATGTTTTATGTGGGTATAAAATTTCAGGATCAATTTCTCAATATTTATCATACAGATATCGTTAATTAAATTGCATAAAAATAATTTTAATTAATGTAATCAAACTGTTGTAATTTAATGAAGGTTCTCTATTTTTATATTTCGATTTGAAACTTTTATACTCTTGGCACACATGTGGCTAACATACTTCAGGTTTGTGGTAATTAGATAGGTTTTATGTGGTTAGCTACAAGGCAAAAGTATAAAATTTTAATAAAAAATAGGCAATAACTGTTGGCAAGAAATGTAAAAAGAAACTAATGATCAGAGCTAGCACAATACTTAAAATCTAATCGATTAAGTATTATATGTGATATGTACGTAGTGATGTAGTTAGAAAAAGTAGTAATTGTATGACAAAAAAATCGCAATAATCACAGAAATTGCATCGTAAATCGCATGGTATGCCAATCGTCCTTGAACTGCATTCCACAGCGAATATTATTCGAATTCAACACGTGGTCAAATCATTTGAAAGAGATTTTATATTCACTTGAGTTCTTATACTTGTTTTTCATAATGGTTCATAAATATATGTGACTTATATAGAGATAATTTCCTAACGCTTAAAAACATGCGGAAATATGTTTTTATTAACGTGTATCTTTTAAATATACATGTACTTGAAAAGATATTATGCATACATTATCATATATTATTTACTTCCGCGTATTAATCAACTTAATATAAGTACCTATTGCAAGATTTTCGATGGAACACTCAATATTAAATATTATAATATCAATATACATCAAATATACATCAAAAATTGCATGCACAAGATAAATAGAACTAATAGAAATGATATAAATTGTATATTTATATATTTTCGTTATTTAAAAAAATAGAAAAATTTTTGACAAGTATCTGATGTCAAATCTAATCATTTTCTTTATATCGTAGTGTGTTTTCTACTTATATTTTTATAAAATGCAAAATTTAAAAATTTTTTGTTATGCTAAAATTATTTATCAAATTCAGTAAAATTGTAATTTACTTTATATTACGTGCACAAAGAATTTTCAATCGTAAACCATCCACTGCTCAAGCATAATAATTTATTGCTGGATTGGATCTACAATTAGAAATACTAATCAAAGTTTTATCTTACACTTACTAATAGTGTTGCTAATTGCGAGCGATAATAAATCTTCCACGAATCGAATTATATTTTTTACGATTATTTATGTAATAAAATAATTTTAGGTACTATTATTGTATGATTATTCAATCGCTAGGATTGACAATCACCAGTCTTTATTCTTTCTCGATTCTATTTTTTTCTTTTTTCCCTGCCTGAGATTTATATTTCCGAATATGGCAATTTTAAAATTAACTACATATATACTTCTTTTTCTGTATCTTAAGATATGGAGTAGCAGAATACATTATGGATTAAAAATTTTTTACAACAAAACTATGCATGAGTTATGTTTTCTATAACAAGATACAGCAATGAGATATTATTTAGCTTAGTTTGCAAGTGATATTTTCATGATATGATTGTCTTTTAGATATCGAATTATTGTGATATTATTTTGCATTTATATTTTTCATGTAAAATATGTCCGGATATTAATAGTAGATACATTTACAATTTAAAAGCACTGTCAGAATTGTGAATCATACGTGTCTTTTGCTTAAGAATTGCCAATGAATTTGTACACGCTTTTTGCTTTATTTTTGTTAGTCCTTGCACGCGAAAACCAGTCGTTAACTACCCCAGACGTATCGGTCGTTGTCACGCGCGATAAATGCTTGCAAACTGGTTTCCGATGACATTGACCACCGAGTGAAAGTGCACGCTCGCGTGCCAATTGAGAGGAAGAAATGTATTTCCGCGGCTCCGTAATGGCATGCAACGGACGCTCTGTGAATACATTTCTGGGCACTCTTATCAAAATGTAATGTGGATGGTACGCGTGATAACGTAGTTTAAGCGCCGCATGATACATTCCTGAATCATTGGTCCGTGTTTTTTTTCAATATAAGTTTATTTAAGAAATTTTTTTCAACGGATAAATATTTTTTAATAAATAATTCAGACACAAACTAATAATATCATCTGTTATACCTAGTGTTAACGTATTGTGCTCTTTCTCTCTTTCTCTCTCTCTCTCTCTCTCTCTCTCTCTCTCTCTCTCTCTCTATATATATATATATATATATATATATATATATATATATATATATATTAGAACAATAATTTAAAACGGAACATAAAGTAAAAACGCAAAGTAAAATAATAAAAAAGATACTCTCGTATCAACTATGTACCCCACACTCTGGACTAATCAATTTTCTATAACTGCCTTTGTATCGCGGTCAAACTATTTGCGATATATGACATTTACCTCATGGAGATATACACACCATAAACTATGCAGTATGCAGTATATTTCGATTATTTATAGATGTGACGCTGTTTCTTTTTTTCTTTTTATAATTCGCGTGGAATTCTTCCCTCTTCTAAAAAAGACATGTTATTTATATATTGTTGCCTCTTTCCCGAGATGCTGATTGATTGTCTCGATGTCTTGTTGTCAAGTGCGTTATTGGGACTTGCTTCGCACATGTCGTCTGTACCTGTCAAATTTCCACAGTTTATGTGACAACTTGTAAAAAAATTAAATTAAAGAAAAGTTAAAAAAATTAAAGAAAACAAAAAACAGGAAAAGAGAGATAAAAAAAGATACATGTATTATATACGCATGTATTGTATATGATGAACCTATGTATAAACTTTTCTCATGATATTAAATGTATATTTAATAAGTAATTTATATTTGTGTAATTAATAGAAAAAAGAAGGAGAAGGGATATAATGTTAAATAAAGAAAGAGAAAGAAAGAAAAAAAAAGATGCTTTCTTAAAGCCAACCGTAAATATTAAAATTAAATATTCAACAATCAATTAGCATTGCGAAAAAGAAACTTTAACGCTTAACTTTAAAACATACACAATAATAACCATACAACACAATATAAACATACATAAAATAAATAGCGTGCTTGTAGCGCGCGCTTAAAATATTCTAATGTAATAAAAATCATCTTTTGCAAATGATATTTTTAAATTACAAACATATAAGAAAATTGTATTATAGAATTAAGTTGCATATATTTGTTGGATGTTATTAATATTTTATTATAAAATTAGGCTTGTTTTTTACTTTTTATATATTAATTCAATAATTCTAATTTGATGTTTTCATTTGTAAGATAATTAATTGACGTATATATACATACATATATACATATTATATACATACATATATATATATTATATATTTTATATATATACATATATATATATACTCTGTTTTTGCAAATAATTTGAATTATGATCCGGTTTGATTGCGCATCACAGCGGATAATATCAATAATCGCAATTTTGCAAGAAGGTCGATTATGACATAACACATCTGATACAAAATGTGTTAATTATATGTTACATCGATTTATAATCTTTGAGCTGACAAATACGCAGCTCAAAGCTTAATTAATTTAATAATTATGTAAACGCTTAGTATATATAGACAAGTCGGTCACATTATTTAAAAGATTTTAAAGAATAAATTTTTTCAAGAAAAATATTACAACGGATTATATTTCTCTTTGTAAGCATTACGAAATATGCACTTGACTCTCGACATACAGTCAACAAAGAAATATATAATATCTCGAGCGGTGTAAATATTATCGAGGAGTCTTTGTTCCTTCTTATCATAGCTTTCAAGCATTCAGTAAATTGTTCCACTTATTATATAGTATGATAAAACTTCGTTTCACCGGTACCGACACTGGTCACGAATCGTTACGTTTTACTTTAAGATATTTACTCGAGAATGAATTAGCATTTTTTATGGATAATTTCGAAAAATTAAATTGATTATTTTACAGCCTGAAAAGCGAAAGAATTTAAAAGAATGCTATGTCTGATAAATCACAAAATGAGAAAATAATGACCTATGTGCAGTACTCTGAATGTCAAAATTAAAATATTTTATTCCATAATGCATTTTGCTGTCGTGCAATATCTTCGTTGAAAAAGTAGGAAATTAACTCTAGTGGCCTTGATGTAGCGTTTAAAAGTCGAGAGATACAGGTGAACACGTAATCCTGGATTATTATGTTATTCTAGTAATGCTACCTTACAGATAGGCTTCCGTAATAAACTCATTTTGCTGCCAAGCATAGATAGAATTTTAATACGAAATGACAGCATACTTTTTTCTTTATTTCGTATCAGTGACGCAAGCGTACTATATATGTATCTCGGCTTTCAGATCAAAATTACACAACTAGCAATAAATTCAACAAAAAATACAATATAATATAATGCATAACAGGTTACTAGAAGACTTTACTGCAGGCACAGACGCGAATTACAAACAATAATTATTGTCGGTGTTTGAATAAAGATCTGTGATACTTCTATTAAATGATTCTCGATGATCGTGATACACGTAGTGGATATTTGTTCATGGATACATAAATGTTTTAATATTCTTATCTTGTAGGATGTTTTATCTCGAAAATCACTGAATGCCATCGCTTGATATACCAAATATTTTCATATTTTTAGTAATTGACTAGTTTTATTTATTTATCTAAAAAAATGTGCGTAAGATATATATTATCATGTATCTTTGATAAAAAAAAAATATTTGATTGGATAAACTTACTCATGCGTATAGTACTTGAGAAGCTGTACTTTTTTTAAAGAAAACACTGATTACTATAAACTGATAAATTGATGCCAATTTGACCAGATATCACGATACATGTGGAAAAGACGAGCTGCATTTCGGTTTACATTTACGTGTTGTAAAGAAATGTAATAGACATCGAACATGCTTTTCTCAACTTAAAGAGTGAAATACATTATCTATTTAGGTTAATAATATGACCTACATCCTCTTTGCATGCCTGAACGATGCATTGATGTGATGTACGCAATAATGAAATATCGAACAATAATTATATGTCCTATTATTCTTCTCTTTTATATTCTATTACTATTTCAGTATGTTACTATTAAAGCATCATTTTTTCATTCCATAAAACTTTATATCTCATTGTTTCATCTACGTGATATCTACGCAATAAAATATGAATTAGTCAATCATAAAGCGACATTCTTATCGAATATCCTTGCTCACAATCATTTTTCTTTCAGTCATTAAAATGTTTATCAACAATGTATAAAAATAGTAACAAGTTAAAAGCGCAGCATGCACGCAGAATGTGTTTGATAATTTCAAACTGATAATTTCAACTTTGCCTTGTTTTGACACGTTTTTTACTCTCCCTTCGCAA
Source organism: Anoplolepis gracilipes (assembly GCF_047496725.1). NCBI lineage: Eukaryota > Metazoa > Arthropoda > Insecta > Hymenoptera > Formicidae > Anoplolepis > Anoplolepis gracilipes. The sequence continues at coordinate 10,240,224 of NC_132977.1, read as the reverse complement.
TACTCATTATATTAGCGAAATGTTCTAAGTCACTTTTTGAAATAAAGATTTCTACAAAATATTAAAAAAAAATTTTAATCTTTAAAATAATTATATTATATTCTCTGAAGAAGTTAACAGATTATTTAGGAACAATTTCGTATTTCTTTTGATTATCATAAATTTTACATTAAAATCATTGTTATTACACAAGACAGATGAAATACGATTCCTGCCTACGGCAAGTATTACGATATACTTTTACGCGATTATGGTGCAGCGTTTCGATATGACGTGAAGTATTATTGCGCTATTCAGAAGATTGCAAAATTAAATGAAGAAAGTTCAGTATGGCCTCATGAGGACAAATAAACGGGGATAAGATTTTGAGATCTCTTCGTCTGTCTGACTTCTTCTCTCTTTCTATTTCTTTGACTCTTGCTATTTTATTTACATCAACAGATACATGCGAATAAAGACACACCCACATAAACACACACACACACACACACACACACACACACATACACACGTGTACGTACATTTCACTACTATCTTGCATACACGGAGTGAGCAACCGGAGTAATTTAAACGCTGTAAGCCATCGTGTATGTCATAGCAAGATTTTTACAATCCTTAGTTTGCGTAATTCAACGCGCAGCCTCCTTTACGTTCGAAATTGACAAACTTAATTCGCTTCTCTCTCTCTCTTTCTCTTCATAGATTCAAGTTAAAGGATTATTCCTTTATGATCTACAGTATTACATTCTGCGTATATGGCTAATCAATAGCACGCAATGATGCAATTAGTGGCACGTGAACTTTGACTCAGATGTGGGAGTAAGAGATTTACATAGCATTTTTCAAGTCACAAGGAAGTAGTACCATCATTCTAAAATTTTGAAGAATAAAATTGTGGCAGAATATGCGCAGCAATATCGAACAAAACTTAAAATATTTTAATATAAATTAATATATAATTATATATACATATAACGTAATTTTCGACGTAATATATAATAGTTTTTATGACTTTATAATATAATCTTGTAACGTGTATATAAATCTTTCTGGAGCGTACATAAATCTTGTTTTTTATTTTTCTTCATATAATGTATAATAATAAAAAAAAATGTATTTTAAGATACATAGCAATCGGTACCAATAACGTGAAATAGTATGCGATGTATGTTGGAATATTTTTTTTTGACATTGTCTATATTGTCCTAACTCTGCACTTGCTTTCTTTTACTTCTCAAACACATGGAATACACTCAAGCAATGCCTACTAATTAATTCACACGCAATAATACAAAGTATTTATTTAAATTATATTAATTATATCAAACCTTCTTTGTTATTGACAAAACAATCATTAATGTATTATGTACAAGTAATTACTTCGAGTAATCTGTTTCTCAAAAAAATATAGAATAAAGTATTTATATGTTTTATAAATACTTTTTTGAAACAAATCATTCTCTTTTCATACGATAATGCAATATAATTATAATATATATGTACTAATTGTATTATATATGTACAGATATGTATTAAAAGATACGTAAATATTAGATAATGTGATAAAAATTAAAGTATGAAAAAAGTATTAGACCAAGAAATATAAAAGTTGAAATATTAATTATATATATAAATTATAATAATATTAATCATATATATATATATATATATATATATATATATATATATATATATATATATCAATTATAAACGTAAATATATAATAATTCTTTTCCACAAAATAACTCAGTTTTCTTTTCTTTTCTTTATTTAATTAATAAAAGTTGTTACTTAATATATAATTGTAAATAATATAAATTTGTGTTAAATAGATTTGCAATAATTTATAGTCCATAATATTTACATTTTTGTAATTTTGTATGTAAGGCAACACTAATTAATTATATATTAAAAAGCAATTACATATAGACATATATATAAAAAGCAATTATATATATATATGAGATCAATGTGTGTTATATATAACTATAATAGTCACGATCACACATAATATTCATGCAATAAACATTTATCATTAGGTGATAAACTATCGTAGCTGGAAATTATCTAACAAAAAGGAATAAATTCATATTAACTTCATATATGAATAAATACTAGATATTGTAGAATTGTGCACTTCCTGTTGATGAAAAGCTAAACGAAGAAAAATGTTATCGAAATCATTCGAAATAGAAATGTTATACGATAATTAATATTATAATTAACAAAAATAACGCTTTATTTGTCACATAATCTAAAACATTAAATAGCACAGTATCTCTCCTAACAAAAAATGTATTATAAAGATTTTTCTATAAAGGCATGTAGTAACATAATAAACGAATATGAGGAAATTATATAACGCGTGAAGAGATATTTTAAATATAAAAATATCTCGATAATCTCATCAAAAATTGAAATTTTTTAAAAATAATTACTATGCTAATTATAGTAGTCGACTGCGCAATTTCAAAAAATATATTTAATATTTAGTAACCTTTCAGTTTACCTATTATTTTTATTAATTGATCTACAATCTTAGGACTTTTGTACACGATTTTAATTGGTTTATATAAAGCTGATTGAAACTGGTTCACCTTGAGTTGAAAGAAAAAACGTTATATTATGTCATTATGATTTTATGCATTCTCACGTTTGGTTCGCAAATATTTGCGTACATAGTAAGCAATGGGATGGTTAGAAGGTACTCTTATGGATGACATACATGACAATGAAGATACTTATCTTTGTCAGGGAATGTTAAATTAGCACTTTACGTGCATACGTTCTTATAGCAAAACGTAATCATTAACATGAAACATATATGAATGCAAAACATTTCTTTAAATAATTATTTCAATGTTATTGCTTTGATACAAAATACTTCGTACGAATTTATCGATTGATAAGAATAAATGGCACCTTTCGTTATCTTGTAACTAAATACTATAATAATAACAAATAAAAAAAGTCTTATAATATTTTGAGTTTTTAAAATATTCTTTAACTAATCTTTATTTACTATAATTAAAAATTTATAATGTCAATTTTTAAAACATAATACATTATAATAATTTAAAAATATTCAATTTTTATTTAGAAATCGAGTTGCAGCCTTTCATCTATTATATGACAATAAAGCTAATATTCTTAATATCCACTTTTGTATTAAATCCACTTTTATTATTTGAATTTATGATGAATATAGTAAAGTTTTAAAGTTAAAGAATAATCTGCTCTATTTTTAGTACAGAACTCATTGTTTCACTAATTATATAGTTTATGACGTGAGAAATAATATTTAAAAGTCTTGCGGTTAACAATATATTGACGTTATTTTTTTTTTCTTGGAACAAACGTTGCAAAAGTAATTTAATTTTTTATTTAGATCAAATGTTTCTGATTAGATTGCGATTGCTAAAGCGCCATTCAACTTATGTACCTATAATTTTGAAACAAGAACAGCAGTGAAATCAAGATACTTTATAAAACCGGGAGGTCAAGTTATACGACACTCGTGCGACCTAAAACAGTCAGATTCTTATATACTTATCGCAGCTGACGCATATTACGTTAGTTGAATATTGATAACTTTGTTTTATTCTATATTATTTTGCTTATTAATACTTATACAAATAGAAAATTTTTTCTACTTTATAACTAAAAAATTATATTTGGTTGATGCTAATTTTTGAAAAAGTTGTTTTTGTTTGATTTTTATTTGCAAGAAATAAAATATAATTTTTGATAGAGAGAATAACAGAAATTAACAATAAATATATCAGTTTGAAGGAAATGTTATGGATTATTAAATTTAAAATGGATTAAGTTTCAAATATATTAAAATATTTTTTATATAACACAGATGGGGAATACAAATATTTTACATTCCATATTGGATGATGTAAAACATTTTTTTTCAATGTATCTCCAAATTTAATATTTTAATAAAGATATCTTTTCCGCATATATTTTAATTTAAATTTAAGATATTTATTAAAGTACCCCTTTAACGTACACAAAATGTATAAAATAAATACTAAACATTTATTGATTTAATCAAAAAAACTTTCATATTTTTTAATTAAATGATATGCATAATAAATGAGGTTTTTTTTATTTTTGAATTAATTTTAATATTAAAAAATGGAATTTTAAGAAAGAAACGTTACATAAATTTTTATAATTAAAAGATATATAAATATATAAATTACAAATATATGTATGTATATGCCTACATTTGCTAATTTTTATCAAAAACAATCTTAATTGCTCTTTACGTTTTTTATTAATGTATAAATTATTTTACGATAAAATTCATTAACAATCGTTTAAAATGACTTTACTTTTTATGGCCTGCAACAACGAGCTCATCAATTAAAATTGTTCTTCCGGCCTTGTGGCTATGAGTCACACAAGCAATGCTATATAACGTGCAAATATAATATAGTGTGTTATGTTAGTGTTGTATGGTCTTATTCTGGACTTTGGCCTGCTCTCTTTGTCCGATATCTCCAACGTTATGTATCGATGAAAAAGCAGATGTTATACTTATGCCATCTCGGTACGACGGTCAATTTTAATAAATATGACTCATCGTTTATATTAATCATTTAAAAAAACATTTAATTCTAACTAGTCAGTAAGTGTTTATTCGAGAGTATCATCGATATATTTAATTACTTGCCTCTTGACATATATAAGCTTTAAGCTTGTTGTTTACGAGATAAATAAAACATTTTAATTCAAAAAAATTCATTAACTAAATATATAGCTTTTATTTGTTATATATTTTTTTTATGCAGTTGTATTATTTCTTAATAAATATTTATTTAAAAGCAGTCTCAATATATATTTAATTTTTTATTTTACACATTCCACCAAAAATATTTTTTGCAAGAGGAGATTAATTTAGTTTTAGTATATGAGACTGTTATAGCAGATACATTTCACACAATTTTATTCGATTTTTAGATATAAAAACGATTCTCAAATCCGTCAGCGGCAGACTGCGATCCAGCGAGTTGACAGCTATTATGGGCCCTTCTGGTGCGGGAAAGTCGACGCTCCTAAACATCCTCACCGGATACAAGTGAGTCAACAAGTGTTTATGAAACTTTTACGATACAGTTGTTATTAATAAAATTATGTGTACTAGTGCATTTACGCATATATTCTAATGTGTTAATATAGCTATTATTAACAATAGAGAATACGATAAAGAATAATGCAGTAGCACAAAAAAAAATCATTGTCGTGCATAGTTTAAATGAAATATAATTTATGCGAATTAATATTATACATTATCTGTTTTCTATTATTAATTATTAGCTTGCAATATATATAATGTGTTTTGCAACTGACGTATATATTTTTTTATTCATATAAATGAGTTGGTAATAATTAACAGATATAAGACCACTTATATATATTAATTCTAAACTGTGTAAGTATTTTATGTCCGTACATGCTCTAATTTTTTACTTTATTACTTTACTTACTTTATTATTTTGGTATATTGCCGTAAACTCTATTTAAAAAAAAGTCACGAGAATTAAGTCATTCGAAAATGATGAATCATAAATCACTTACGCAATATCTTCCAAAACTATTTTCGTCAATTTACAATTTAATTATTTAATCACATTTAATCGTAATCATATTGTCTATCGAATATCGATTATAATGCAATTTATTGCAATGTAATGCTATAAAATGTATTCACTTGAAGAATTCTTAATTTTCAAAGATTTATCATCGAAAGATCGAATATTTAAATAAAATTCAACCAGAGATTCTGTGCATAGTTTATCGGAATATCAATCTTTCCAAATATAGCACGAAGAATTTCATCGGAACTCGCGTTTACTTAAAATTTACGTCATATTATTAGCCGAAACACCAAGTATGGTAGATATTTCCTGCGTGAAATTCTCATGTCTGTCGCTCATACATCAACAAACAGATATGACATACATGAAGAAAAACGTCAATAACGTTCGTGCGTACGTTTTTTTTTCCTTTCTCTCTGCGAAAATTGGCACTTTGACTTTAAAGTTTGCGACACGATACTAAAATGCCTTAGGTATTCGTGTGAATCTGTATGTGTGCATTACCATAAACCGGCCGCGCTGCGGCAAGATTTCGTCGTGCGTACGCATCTCGGTATGGTGACCCATCGCCGCACTTTCAGTTTTTATCCAAATGGTTTCGCTTTCTTCGCCATACAGCGCGATCTCACTTTCTTCGACGAAATACGAGTCTCACTTTCTTCGTGTTTTTGTGTCATTACGAAACTGCTCCGAAATAAGAATATTCCGTCGACGATTTAAGTTGAGGAATTAATTAAAAAGTTATATTTTTATGCCACATATACATACGATCAAAATATGTGTGTGTGTGTGTGTGTGTGTGTGTGTGTGTATCACAATTAATTAATTGTTTTCCATATAATTTAATTAAACGATATTAAAATCGCTTTGCGAGAGTATTTTATTGAATAAGCTGACAAAGCACTGAGTGTACACTTTCTACTTCAATGTATTGTCATCGGTTGGTTAGCTACGAAATATTTTTGTTGGCGAAACAATCTATTCAGATTTTTTTGAAAAGTCTGAAAGAGTTATGTATAAATCGTTGCAGAAATAAATTAAATTCTCCAACGAAAATTTATAGATTTATTTGTTCGCAATATTTTTAAATAAAATAGTAAAGTTATATATATCTTGTTTTTAAATATTATAATTGTTATATTATAGTCGTAAATAATTCTGAGCACACATCATTAACTTGCTCGTCCAACAATAGTTATTTTTTGGAGTTACTGTATCAGTTTGATAGATGTTGCCTAATCAGAGGTTTACTACTTACTTTGTATTCTCTGCATCGTTAAATTGCCTTCTCATTTACGCATAAATAAAAAAGGCCAGTTGCGATGTCAAGGCGTGTTCTTGCCTCCGCTCCATTTTGTGTAGCGATTGTAAGGTCGACTGTCAACAAGAAATCAACGATTTCGTCTTATTCTATACTTTTACCTTTAATTGTACGGTATGAGGGTGTGTAAACGTTATAATACTTTATCGAGAAACGCGTTTAGATCATACGATTGAAAAACCGGTTTTGGATAGATAAGTTGCATTTTATATAAGTTAACACACACAAATTTCCAATGTTAATTATCCAGTATAACGACGTTGTTTGATTGATCGTATTGACATATTCAACTATGATGCAGAAAAACAACTTCTATAATCAAAACACATTATTTCATAAATCTTCCTTTGGAGTAATCAATTTTTCATGTCACAGTCTTTTAAAAAATGAATATTTTGTGTATTATTTAATTATCTAAAAATGATATATGTACTATAGGGATAATTATATGTATTATAATATTAGCAGAACATAAATGAATGGCCAGTAAGAGGGATCATTTTTCATTTATCGAAATTCGTCAATCTTAGCTCAAGGTCGATCAGCTTTTTAATATCTTTCATATATTTGTAATAGCGTGTTGTGGATTTGAACACTTGCAAGAAACGTAAACCATGATGTACTCACCGTGTAAAAGTTGTTTCCCTACTTATTTGTTTCTTTTCTATCGCGTTTTCTAAACCGGTTTCACGGTTGCAATGTTTGTGCACTATCGAGCCTCATGTAATCGAAGACATTTGTGACACGTAGAACGATCTGACATTGACTCTTTCTCTATGCGGTAGATCGAAAAATTGATGAATTATTAATGAATATCTTGAATCAAGATATGACTGGAGTAGAAAATGCGTTGAGGAAATACTTATCATAGACCTAAATTTCTGTAACAAATTCTTTGTTATTTGTTATAACAAAAGACACATCTCTCTTTATAAATTCTGATAATTGAATAAAAAATTGAAATAAATATATATATATATATATACAAATTTCTCTCTTTCTCATAAATTATTTTTATGACGCAATGCATCAAGATGTGGCGAGTTATTTATTGGAATGTTCTTACAGGACGACAGGTATAGAGGGTAGCATCACAATGAATGGCCACGAAAGAAATCTCAGTGCCTTCAGGAAACTCTCTTGCTACATCATGCAGGATAATCAATTATATGGGAATCTAACGGTAGCGGAAGCTATGAAGGTTGCAGCAAGCCTTAAGCTTAGCTCAAACATTGATAAAGCGGAAAAGGAAGAAGTGGTAAGATGACCTTCTTATAAGAAATTAGTTGGCCTTAATAGACACAATCTGACATATTTAAACATATAAAAATCAAATTCAATTATTTCATTTATCGGTATTAAATACATATTATACTTAGCGATAGCTATAATTGGATTCAGTGCTATTCGATTTTCTCTTTCTCTCTCTTTTCCTTGTGTTATTACATATTATTATTAAATTATTAACAAAATCTTTATAATTATAATTAATTATCGATTCTCTCGACGTTATATTTAATTATAAAAAATACAAATTTAATGTGCAGATTCTTTAAGTCGGTTTGTACAGTCTTCTCTTAACGTATCTCGTTTTTCATTTTCAATTAAAGTCACTTTGTATGTATAATTTTATCGATTTAGCAAAATCTTTTCTCTATAGATTCAAGAAATCCTTGAAACTCTCGGTTTGTCTGAGCACCGTCATACCATGACCTCGAATCTGAGTGGTGGTCAGAAGAAAAGGCTTTCTATTGCTCTGGAACTGGTCAATAACCCGCCTATAATGTTTTTCGATGAACCAACTAGGTGAGTATGCAAAATAATTATAATTATATTTACAGTTATTGTATATAAATATTGTAATTCGATAGCTAATTCAACTTGACATTTTAACGCAGATAAATACACATGTTGCATTACAAAATCGTTAAAAATTGTAATGATTGTATGATTTATTATATAATTAAGAAATTGTATTATCTATAAATAAATATCATTTTTTTTATAATAATTTTAATTTTCCAAGTATAAAATTTGATTTTTCGAAAATAAATTTTGCAAATAAATTGATTTACTGATAATAAAAATAGAGAAAATAATTTTAAGTTATTTAAATGACTCACAGGAAATTCAGCTGTAATCTCTTTTACTTTCTCTAAAAATCTTGAGTGAGAAAGAAACTCCGTCTTTATAAATAACTTCCTTGATCTTCGGCTCTCGGCACGGCCAATGTCAGTCGGCTGTATTTGTCTTTTTGTACCAACACTGTGAAAACATGCGAATTTTTTAGAGTTCGATAAATGTCATGCAACGTGCATTGAATTTCTCCTCCTTGCAACTTTCAAATATCTACCTTGTTCCAGATATAAAGTTGTATGAAATCAATCTTGCAGAACTTAGAACTTATAATAATAGTAAATGATTACACTTTTTATCTTAAAAATTTTATTAAAAAAATTTAATAAATTTAGGCTAATTTATTTTTTATTTTTTGCTACAGCTGGAATATAATCGATGTATATTTAAAATCTTTTGATTAAATACACAGATATTAAATGACTTGCTTAATTAAGATGTAAAAAAAAGTAGATAGTAGTCGGAGAAAGTAAATCCTTGGTTTTTTGAGATGTTCTTTTTTCGCCGACAACTTTCACTGAAAGAGTATTTTTGTATCCAAACAGTACGCTATAGCTCGTTGAACAAATAATCAATCACAGTGATTTTGATCGATGATAATCTCATCTATTTACGTACCAACAAGATATTTCCATATTCTTATTTTTTAATGTTTAAGATCGATTTCCTGATACATAATCACGCTTCTTTTAAGAATATCATTTTGTTGTTCGATCAGTTTTAAAAGTCATCAGTTTTTTTTAAAGATAATATGATTTGACATCCTAGGTGATTGGCATGACTGGTTTTTTCAAGGTCTATACTGGATCATATACTGGATCTATACTGGAACTTGGTTCTAAAAAAATTAATTACTTAGTATCGCTATTTATTTCTTTTTATTATAATTGAATGTTGAAGAGTTAATTGGATGTTAAAGAATCAACAGAAAATACTCTATTATAATCAGTTAATGAAATATTTTATAGGATTAACGTATATTTTTTGTTTGATATTTTTCAGTCTTTTTATATGATGCAAAAAAATTACAAGAAAAGTATGCCAGATTGTCAAACCCTTTTATTTTCCTAATATTTCCGAATATTCTTTATGCTACTCTAACACAAAGACACACAGACGAATAAAAAAGAAAAGCATGACAAGATTTAACCATTTAACGATACCAATTAGTTTTATCCGGTTGTTTACAGCGGCTTGGACTCCTCATCTTGTTTCCAGTGCATATCGTTGTTGAAAACACTGGCACGAGGCGGTAGAACGATAATCTGTACCATTCACCAGCCCAGCGCAAGGCTTTTCGAGATGTTTGATTCTCTCTACACGTTAGCCGAAGGTCAATGCGTTTATCAGGGTTCTACGTCACAACTAGTGCCCTTCTTAAGAACAATTGGCCTTAATTGTCCGAATTATCATAATCCAGCGTCGTTTAGTAAGTTTTGTTAAATAAAAAAATTGATTCTTCAATGCCAGTATTTTGTGACATGTTGAAAAGTAAAATAAATTGAAGGAAATATTTCACATATAATATAATAGTTAAACTCGAGATTTTTTATTTATTGTAAATTCGATATCTTCTTTATGACTTCTGAATTAAAGTTATCTAGTATAATCTCTACCATGATCTACCTTGCAGTTATTGAAGTATCATGCGGCGAATATGGCGATAATATCAAGAACTTAGTAAACGCGATAAACAATGGCAAATACGATATACGCGAAGGACATCCGTTTCCTGAGATAAAAGAAGAGATGAACAATTGTGCTGCCTCGACAGAAATTTTGAAGAATGGCGATAGCATAGAAAAAATTAAAATCAAAGACAAGAATGACATCAATAATCTAGAGGAGAAATTTGTGGAACAAAAACCGAACGAAATTAACAATGAGAAACTTATATCGGGCTATGCTGTGAATGACATTGCTAAACAAGGTATAAAACTTTTTTTTTTTCTATAACAACGTAACATGATGATTTACAACTCGATTGTGTGAAAATAATTTTTTAAACTTATTTAATATATAATTTGTTGTATAATATAATGATACATGATTGATTATAATATATAATTTATTATCTAATTAGATATAGAATAGTTATAAAGATGAAAAGCGTATATATTATGTTTTTATTTTATCTAAATTTCAATTAGTTATTTCATTCATTATATTTTCAAACTTAACGTCGAAGAATTAGAATTATTTATGTAAATTGATGCATTGTAATAAGATAATATGCTATATAAAACGTAATATAATGACGTGAAATATTAATATTTTAGCGATGGATGTAGCAATCGCCGTGGATGCTGATAAGAAAGATAATGCCAGCATGGCTTTGCTCGACGAGTCCATTGCAGTAACCCCGGAAAGATATCCTACGTCCGAATTTTTACAATTCTACGTTATTTTAAAGCGTGCATTACTCTTCAGTCGTAGAGATTGGGTAAGTATTTGGAAAGAATCAGACTTTATCTGCTTTATTTGTAATAATGTAATAAATTCTAATATATAATATTTGTGAGTCTAACGTATAATATTACGCGATTGAATATATTTTTCCTAAGTAATATATATTTTTTAATTTTTTAAAAATATTCTAACTTCCAATTCTTTTGCATTCGTAGACTCTCATGTACCTCCGGCTCTTCGCTCATCTTCTAGTAGCGTTCTTAATCACTGCGCTATATTATGATATCGGAAACGATGGTGCTAAAGTACTTAGCAATCTCGGATTTTTGTTCTTCAATATGCTATTTCTTATGTATACTTCCATGACAATCACTATTTTATCTTGTAAGTTGCAGAATTTGTTTATCTGCTTTCTGACAAACAAAAAATGACAATTTTCACATTATTGCTAAAAAACCATCAATTTATATTTTTAGTCCCGTTGGAACTGCCTGTACTTTTGAAAGAAAACTTTAACAGATGGTATTCCCTCAAATCATACTATCTGGCAATTACTCTGTCTGATATACCGTTTCAGGTAAGATCAGCTAAGTTTTATCAAGTAACAATATATGCATATGTATTCTTTATAGTGAATAAATAATTATTCTCACATCTTTTGATTTTTTTTCAGACTATATTTTGTATAATGTACGTTACTATCGTGTATTTCACGACAAGCCAACCAGCAGATGTGACAAGATACTGCATGTTTGTGAGTATTTGTCTGCTAATTTCTTTCGTCGCTCAATCGGTGGGTCTGGTTGTCGGTGCCGCCATGAACGTACAGAACGGTGTGTTCCTGGCGCCGGTAATGTCGGTGCCGTTCCTCCTTTTCTCAGGCTTCTTCGTCAGTTTCGACGCGATTCCGGTCTATCTGCGATGGATCACGTATCTCAGTTACATTAGATATGGTTTCGAGGGAACGGCTTTGACCGTTTACGGCTACGGTCGAGAGAAATTGAAATGTTTCCAGGTAGGATTAAATACAGCATAGAATGATACCAATCGCGAATACGATTTATTAGAAAATAATAATGCTTATTTTTTTTCTAGGTATATTGCCACTTTAAAAATCCGGAAATTACACTGGAGGAGCTGGACATGCTCGATGCCGATTTTACTCTAGATATCCTTGCTCTCCTTCTCATATTCGTCGTGCTCCGAATCGCCGCGTATTTCTTCCTTCGTTGGAAGATTAAGAATGCACGGTAAATTGTCAATACGCGCGAATTATTGTAAGATATTCTAAAATGATAAAGATTTGATTTTCCAATGCCTCACAACAATAATCAAAAGATAAGAAAATTTATGCATAGATTTTTGTGCTATTTCTTAGCAAGAATTCTCGTGATAATAACTATTTTTTATCGAAAAAAGGCATTAATACGTTTCAAAAGTATCACTTAGTTTCTTTCATATTTTATGATCGCTAAATTTAATTGTAGGAATATAATGCACACTAATATAACTTATTTATATTTTTAGTTAAGTTTATAACGACGATGACTCTAATAGTTACGATTGTAACATATTTGTTCATACATATATTATATACATATATTATATAACTTATGTATACATATATATATATATATGTATATGTATATATACATATATACGTACATATATATGTATATATTTTTTATTATTATTATGTCAGCAACATTCTTGTTAGAACGCAACTGAGTACGGGCGTCGATCTTAGATTTATTGTCGACTAAATCCAAACGTTCGTCGCATGATTATGATTAGACTAGAAAGAAGGTGAAGTGAAAAGAATCAGTCGGTAATTTTTAAGAATTTTTTAGGAAAAAGTGGAGGAAGTTTGTCAGTTGCCCTTCAATCGTGTTTATCTTCCATGAACGAATACGAGGCCTTAATCAATGTATTTCACGAGCGATCATTATATTTTATCCACCAATGGCTGTGAGCTTAATGATGCAAAAAAAGTGTTAGAGAAAATCAAATACAAATGCTGATGATCTTAAAATTAGCTGGGACGAAATAATACGTCCGAGATTATTTACCAGCGCATGAGTTTATCTTGCCAGATATTAATTTTACACGTCGAAGACGTGTAAAATGTTATTAACGCTTTATAGAAGAAAGCAGCTCTGACACATTATGTCAAAACGAATGTTTATGTTCTCTTATAAAAGTCCATGATTCTCGTACATATAATGAACAAATTTTTTCTGCTTTACAAATTCTTTTTTCTTTATTCTGTACCGGTTGATACGCAAAAATTGAGATGTACAAATCAAATTTTTTAACGGAATTAAGAAATAAAATGGTCATTTTCATAATCATTATTTTTTTTCTACTAACTTTTGAGAATAAATTTATTTAGTTTATTAAATTTTTAAAATTTTTTAAATTAATTCATTAGACACATATATGTATATTCATTGAATTATTATTGTCTTTCAAACAAAATGTGTTTGCTAGACTATTCTTCTAAATAAGCGTAAACTCTCAATCTTTTTATAATGTTAGAAATTATGAAAAAGTAATAAGAAGAATTAAATTTTTAAAATCGTGAAGAAAAATCGTACTTTATCATTATTCTACATATGTATGAAATTTTATGGTCTCAAATTTAAAATTAAATTGAAAGTTAAAGATTTTCAATGTAAATTATATAATGTTGTTTTGCTAAATATCTTTTATGAAAAAGCGATTAAATTAAAAATCGAGTAACGTGATTACGGCGCTCAAACAAATGAAATAATTATTATAATATAATATACATATACTTATGTAGATAAAACGAACAGTAAATGATCAATCGAACATATATAATTAATTATTAATAAATACACTTTTGTAAAATAAGGTGCATCGAGATGAGTGTACCTGTACTGGTTTGGCATAATCGTTACTATAGTTTATATTGCACATGTATAAAATATAAAAAATGATATGCTTTTCATAATATGTACGTTTCAATTCTTTTTGTCCTTCATATCTTTATGTTAGTACTAAATACATATTTATTATCGTTATTCCATTTACTAAAAGAATACTGCTATTGAATCGCATATTATATACACAATATAGTCGCATGTATTATGTAAAAATAATCATTCTCTCTCTAAAGTTTTTAAATGTTTGACTAAATGCGCTCTATTAGGAATTTTTATTTACGATTTTTTATAATTAGAAATATTGACGCACTATTAACAAAACATTTGTCTCTCAATATATTTGTTTACTTTATATAAATATAAAGTATTTCACAATTATTGTTAGTTACATTGCATTTTATATCATATACATTATTTTATCATAACTTGTATTATGAAATATTAATTCAATAATTAATTACAATAGTTTGATATTGCAGAAAGCATTATTTCATTATTTTTTTTCTTGTAAGAAAAATTATATATGCCAAATATAATAATAGATAATAGATTAATAATAATAGATTAATAATAATAGAATTTAAAATAAATAGTAACAATACTTTTGAAAAAATTATATATAAATGACATTTTAAATAAAATTATTCAATTTTATTTTTCGTGCATAAATAGATTTTAAACATGATTATCAATGAATTTGTGTGAATAATAAGAAAAAAAATAACAATAATTAATAAATAAATTTGCGTCATTAACATCTCTCTCTCTCTCTTTCTCTCTCTTTGTTAGTACCATCTGTAAAAAATTATTTTAATGACCCACTATTTTACATTATTATCCAAAAGAATGTTTACAAGATTTTTTCGTGAATATTACTAACATTATGACAATCTCTACAATGAATCATAATTTTTGATAATATCATACATGCTTAATTACATAGACTGTATTTCTTCAAATGATAATGATATCATTTAATAACGTGATTACTCTGATTGATTTTAATGTATGCCAGCAAACAATGTTGATATATACTTTTAAAAAAATGCTTGTAGAGAATTATTGTGTAATATATAATACATATAATTTATTATTATTAATATCACAAAGATGATTTCATTAGATTTTGTTCAAATATTCATTATAATTAGAGATATTAATTTCTAAATACTTAAATATTTTACATTGTTTTTCACTGTATTTTCTTTTTTTTCTAACATAACACAAAGTGTTTCCTGCAAATGATAATTATATCGTTACATTTTCTTTTTTTTACATATTTCATTACATTCTCCTTTTTTTTTTTTTTTTTTTGTCATAACTTAAAGCGTTTCTACATATGATAATGCTCAATTAATGAAAACAGTCGAGTTTATTAATTTCTTTGAAATCAATTATTGAAAAATATTAAATATGTATAACATTACGTGTATGCCAAAATTACAACGTAAAGATATTTTTTGCCACAGTTATCTTCTAAATTACTACATGTTATGTTAAGTGCTAATTGTCAGTTTATTGTAATAACTCGCGTCATAAAGATTTATCGTTAATTTTTGGGTTTATACTATGCGTGATCCATTGAGCTCTTTGTTGCAATCTTGATACTAAGATTTGTAATATTAATACGGAATTACTGATAGTGAAAAACTCGCAAGATGTAAGTAGCTGCCTAATTATTAATCACAAACGAAATTTATGTAAATTTTCATAAAAATATAATCCTCGATTACAACTAACAACAAATCAATTACTAAATCTTTGATATTTTAGCTTTTTAACGTGATCAAAATAATTTAAATTGATATGCGTATATATATATATATATATATATATATATATATATATATATATATGTGTGTGTGTGTGTGTGTATGCGTAAATATATGCATATAACATACATGTATGAACATATAACAATTTTCCTTCCATAAAATAAAAATAAGAACTCAATCTCGCAGAGCTATGATCTTATGAAAAAGTTAGTTAATATATAACATTACTTGAGTAAAAATGAATAAGATGAGCAAAATGCTCGCGTTCGTGAACATTTCATTACAAAATTCTGTCGAATTATCTGAATTCATACCAATAACAGTAAAGTCTCTTGTTTATTTAAAAATATAAAGATATGATTCAACAGGTTAATTTGAACTTTAAAAACAGAAATATTTTTATAGATCTTTTTTAAAAGAGAAATCTTAATAAATGCAGATTTTTTATAATTCATTGCAAAATCATATGTAATAATTACATACGATAATTACTCGAAAAAATTCGCATTCTGAGTCTGCATGTCATAGTTTATCGTTTGCAGATAAAATTAACTATCAATACGAGTAAACGTATTTTTCTGATTCGGGGATAATAAAATTTAATTGAATTTAAAGATATAAAAATTGTTTGTAAACGATATACAAATAATTTAAACAGATTAGTAAATAAAATAAATCTTTCCGCTTTTATTCTCTTTTATCTTTACTGTTACGACAGCACATTTATAACATAATTAACAAAGCATATGTATACGCAATAAATAAATACTCTGAGTCGTTGGTGAAGTGTAATGTTTTTTTTCAATCTTTTATTCCGATACAATCCTTTATATTGCGAATACAACAATTAATCAACGTTAAAAAAAAGAAAATTTATAATACCATATAAAAAATGATCTTGAATTGTATTATATTATTAAGTGGATATTTTAATAAATCTCCAATAAAAAAATAATCAATGATTTAAATTGCATATAAGTAAATTTACGACATGGATGTGAGAGATGAGATAGAGACGATCAATATTAGTGCAATGGCGTCAACAAAACAAAATAAATTATAGAGACTAGCGTGCATTTAATTTTCTTTGTTCAAGGGTCACAATAGCGCCGCCGCCACTTTCGATTCATCCTGCATTTTATTCATGTAAAAACCGTGATACGAACAGTCATGACAGTCATGTTTATGTGTGACTTGTGGCGTGATGAGCGCTCGTTCCAAGAGTCATGCTATACATACACGAATAGGGATATATACAGCTGTGCGGGAGCACCAAATATTATTTCCGAGTCAGTCTACTGCCGCTACTGGCAGTGAGCTCAGTAGTTACTGATTTAATGTTCATAGTTCTTATCTCTGGTGAGGTTGTCGTGTTAATCGGTAGACCACGTTGTGCCATCGAAGTGACAACGAGCATTGTTTGCAAATTACCGGTACCGCCATATTTCCGTTTAATGACAATGTTGAAGCGGTAGCCAAGAACAAAGTTCGAGAATTTTGGGACAATTCGTAAGTTTCTATTGACAATTTGAATATAAAATCTTCTTCTGGCATCCGCTTCTTTACATACAGATTTTTATTTATTTACTTTGATTAATTTAGAGATAATTTTCTTTTTGTAAAAATACATATAATTGTTAAACGATTAAAAAATTCAAAATAACTAATAGTGATTCAAAAATTCAAAAATTTTGAAAGCTTTCCCTTTAGATTTAAGGGTGATAATAACTGCATCTTTTATTAAATTTTATTTTTTATTTTACTATTGAATAGAATATTAATATCAGAATTAATTAAAATTATCTATATGTATAAAAGAGATATAATATATAATTATATGTAAAGAGATATATGCATGAATATCTAATCGAATGTATGCATGAATAAAATGAAGAATAAAAGTATTAAAAACTTATAATAAAGAAATTAGCGAACCAAGAATATTTTACACAAAAAGAAAATTGATAAAATATTTGAGAGATAAGTATAATTATGAATAAATAAGAAAAAAGTGAGAGATACAATATATAATTTATTATATGATATATAAAAATATTAAAAGAATATGTTAATGAAAATATATCAATATACGAATCTGTGAGATTTGGCACAAAAAGTGTGAGAAATACAATATATGATTTATTATATAATATACGAAAATATATATATTAGAAAAATATGTTACTGAAAATATATGAAATAAATCTGTGGTATTTTTTGTTTTTTTTTCTTATCTATACTCTTATCATTGATGTCTGCGATGTATAGATGAAAAAAGTAAGAGATTAAAATAGTATTAAATATTATTTCCACTTAAATACATTACGCAATGTAATAAATAATTATAAATAGCTTGTTATTATTTAAGATGATAGAATAACAACGTGCAAATTTATTCGAATTTAAAAATATAAAGTCTTAGATTAACACGTATTCAGTTTGTACAAAAAATATTACAATTTTATATGTAAAATAACGCTGGATTACATATATTAAATGCCGGAATAAATTTATCAAATATTAACACTTCTAATCAACACTTATACCGTGTATGTAGATAAGTAACTATTTATGTAGATAAATGTCTATATGATATATGATTTTTCTGGAACACAAGGTATGTATATAACAAAACGGAAGGAAGTACGAAAGTTATCACAGTTAAAAAAGTTGTAGAAGCAACGTGGAATTTAATGTATTCGCAGTAAAAATCGTAAATAAGTCAAGTTTTTCATTCACTATATATATAATTAATAAAAATATGATAATGAAATAAATAGGAAAAGATGATAAACAGCTGACACGTTCCTGACACCGCATAATTGTACTTTCATTCTCGCATGGAATTTGAAATAGAAAAAAGTGAAAGATTCACACATAGAAAAAAAATGCTCACGCTCATAATGTCTTTTACTTGATTATCGTGCAATTAAATAAGCAAATGCAGAGAAATTGTATATATATATATATATATATATAGTGCTATAAAATATTCAATGAATACTATTTTTAGTCAATGATATACTATTACATCATATAGGTATAGGGATAATTTTTCTCTTTCTGTCTCTCTCTAATTTATTGTTAGTTAAAGGTTTCTTAAGAGTTTTTTAATTACGTAACTATTGTGGTCATTGTTTTTTAATTTGTTGCAAACAATCATAACCCTAATTACTCTCTTTTGCGACATATATTTAAGTATATACAATTTATTAGTCATAATTCTCTAACATTAGACGCTCGATCGAACAAGCTCAGTTAAAGTTCAACGTGCTGTATAAGATTTTACGTAATAGCGCATGCGTGTAATATAAAGTCAGCATCGCTGTCATTCACCTTGGATACTTATCTAGTTTTCCACATGTGGCTGTTCACTTACAAACCACAAAGGGTTATAAAAAAAAAAAAAATAGTGTTTTTCTTCTTCGAACGAACTCTAGTATCCTACATAATACAATAACTCGGAAATATGTGTATAATGTAAAATATTACATGTAAAAGTCTTACACATAATTCTTATCTGTTTGCATTTTTCTGTTTATCTCTTATCGATTTGCATTGTTTGAAAATTCTTTTAATATTATCATTTTCCTTTGTGTATACAGCATCAATTATAAAATATTCAGTTACCAATTAATTATGAAGAAGTGACATTAGCAACCACTACACTTCCGAGAAATATTTTCTTTCTTGTTTCATAGCACATATTAGTACTTATGCTTTTACATATATCTGTTTTTAGCTATCATCCGTCACTCTTCCTTGTCGATACTGAACAATTTCTGCGGAAAAGAAGATATCAGATGTAATGATAACCACAAGTTGGACATAAATCGTTCTCAGAAACTCAAGTGAAAAGACCGTAATTATGGAACCTATTGCAAGAAACAACATAAAAGAAGCTGACGAACCTGTAAAAAAGATCCCCGATGGCAAACATTTTGTGCAGAATGTGTCATATGCGTCAAAAATGGCCGCGGTGGATGTCGAATTCAACGATTTGACGTATACGATACCGACCTCTCGAAAAGGTAAAAAAGCAGTACATATTTGAAAGTTAATAAGTTAAAATAACAGTAAAAAGGTCATAAAATATTTAATTCTTTAAACCAGAATTACTTTATGGCAGAATAGATAACTTTCTAATACAGTGTGTTCTTTTTCGTTTACTTAAAGATCTCTTAACGATTATTAACGTTAATGTATCACTTAATAACGAATCGCACTTTACTATTGTCTTTTATTATATATAAAAATATATATTCTATCATAAAATCATCATAAATTACTAGTAGTATATTGAAATATTGCATGCATACATTCTCTCTCAATTATATTATATATAATACATAATTTAATGATTTAGTTGCTATTAAATTATTAAAGTTTAGAAAAAAAGCATTATACTTAATAAGTAAATATTTGATTATATTTCTTAATAAGTTCGACTATTTTAAAAGTTGCGATAAAATTAAGAGACCAAATTATATCTAATCTCGATAAAAACAGATTAAAAACATGTATAAGATAATTTTTTTCTGCTCTCTAGTTGATATAATAAAGTTTTATACGATATTACACAAATATTTAAGTTTAATTAATTGTAAAATATACTTAGAGAGAGAGAGAGAGAGAGAGAGAGAATCACATAAAGATCTCATGAAGACATGTCACAATTCAAGATACATACTTCAACGTGTCTTCCTCGACCACGCTTGACTCCAACAAAACATATTTATCTCATTTTTATTTCATCATTTTGCATTCAATTCTTATTATCATTATTACTAAAAATTGCGGAAAACGAGAGCGAATAAATACCACAATACCGCATCAAAGTAAAATTGCGTTAATAAGATATAAATATTTAGATTTGTGCAATTATTTGTATTTTGAAAAATTTAATGCGCTCATACGCACACATATGTGCAAACAATAATGTATTTAATGTAAATTATATAATGACAAAGTATATGCATGTGAAATTATATTCTTATCATTTTAACGTTTATTTTGAAGAGGGATCACTATAGTCATATACATGGACAATTTTCTCTGAAAAAAATGGAATATAATCTAAGATGAAATGTTGATATTTTAAGTTAATTAATAAATAACCAAGACATTTTTTAAATTACGGACTTGTAATTTTGACTGGAAGAAAATTATCGGCGATCCATAGAGAATTTAATTTGTTACTGTGATGATGAAATTATTTTTATATAATTGGCCCTCTATGTCATTATTATTCAAATAGTAAATTTATAGTAACCATTTACAGGAACTATGATTCTTTTATTTTTTTTCTTGTAAAAGTTGCATATTCGTGCACATAACGTAATTCAAGATCCGTAATCAGATACGCGTAGACCATTGAATTACCGCAAATTTCTTATAATTTCTTCCTGTGAGAAAAAATCTGTTCTTCTCTGAGAACAATTCTCAACTTATAATAGGACAATAAAGATCCATAATGCGATTATAATTTGCAACGTCTTATTTTACGCAGCCACAATATTCTTGACATTTTTCATATAGATAGACTAACCTTCATATATTATATATTGTTACTTCAATTAAACTCAAGGCTCGCACATAAATCTCTAAATCTACACTCTGCCATCACTTGCTTGCGTGAATAGTACTTGAATTTAAACGATTCATCGTTTACAACGCCATTTGTAAAAAAAATTCATTATGACAAATGTCATAAAGATCTATGTAAATAAAATTTTTTATTACTTGTTTGCGTGAATATTATGTGAACTTTTGTTATTAGACAATTCATTATTTACAAAGTCATTTATGAAAAAATTTTATTATAATAAGTGTCATAAGAACCTTATAATTATATGTGATATAAATTAGACTGTACCTGTAAACTGTATTATGTTAATTGTTAATAATAATGTACATTCACATAATCAATGAATGCCATTAATATTAAAGCAATGGCATTATCATTTTTTTTTAATTCCACTGCTATATAATATTATATATTTTGAAATTAGTTAAAAATAACAAAATAAGACATAACTACCTTTTCACAGTCCTTGATACGTTTTTTGTGAAGGATACCTTGATATCAATAATTATTTAAGCAATTTCAAACACATAATTCCGATAAACGTAGGCTTTATAACGTTCACGCATACATTAGACTTCGTCAATTAAAATCTAACTGCGAATTACGCAGTTACTTATTGATAGTAGTTGCATATTGGACTTAAACTATTCTTGTCAATAAAGCTTCGCCTTCGATTACAGTTATTGACACAAAAGCATGTATAATTACTTCTATAATTAATACTTTTGTAATTAATGTACAAATATTTAATTATTTATTTATTAATTTATAAATACTTAAATTTTTAGCTTTATAAATAATAACTGACCGATGATATATAGTTTATAATCAACGCTAAAAGCTTAATTGTTATAATTAGTATTCTCTGGACGGAAAATGACGGAAGAATCCTATTTGCTTGTTATGATGAACAAGAATTCATTGACAATGCTTTGATAGCCATGAATTAAAGCACAAATTGCAGCACATAGTTGCGCTTTTATGTAATATATCACATATGTATAATTATTTTATCTTAATTACATAATTCTCGAAAATGCATTTTATAGTGTTTACGCACAATTTATGACGCGTGCAAAATATAAATTTGATCACTATTGTTTCTCTTCAAACAATACACATACTACGTAAATTTATAAAAAAATTATATTATATATATATATGTATATATATCTTAAACCCAATCTGAAAAAAAAATATATTTAAGATATCGTTTTCAAATAAAGTGATATTAGAATGCGGAAAAATAAATAGTAAAATTATATAAAATGAATGTACCTCTCATTTCGTTCATTCATGATTGATTCATGCATATTGATATATAGATTAATATATACTGATGCATTTTTATTTCTTTATTCAATAATAATATATATATATATATATATATATACATTTTATATACATGAGATAACAACAATCAATTCAATAAACCTTCTTTGTGATTTTACAAAAGATAAGAATGAAGTAAGACTTATAATTTTGTACAACGCGTTATATAAATAAAAATGATAAAAGTATCACAAATTGTGGTTGCCCTTTGTTCGAATGAAAGATTGAAGAATGCGTCTAAAAAACAGTTGTTACTATAATCTCATTTGAGTTACGATTCACAAGTGAAAATAATTAGCTGTTTTATAAGAATCGTGTATGATTCATATAATTCACGTAATTCACAATCAAATACTGCATAATGTACTATATAAAGTATATAGGAAAATTTACAGATTAGATAATAAATTTATGTGTAAGTCTAATGATATGTAATGATCATTACATTATTTTAACAGATTAATAAATCTGATAAGTAATGAAAAGAATGACAGGAAGAGCACATAATTATACATAAAAATTCAAACAGAATTTTCTTAACATTTACTTCAAAGTTTTGTATATCGCTTTATTAATATTAAAGTAGACCGTATGTTTGTGTGTGTGTGTGTTGTATGTGTATGTAATATTACTTCATGTTTCTCAGAAAAGAGTAAAAAAAGTTTCATTTTTTTAAAGTCTACCTTACAACATAAATAACAAGTATACAAATATAAAAAAACGCAATGATAATGTATGCTAATAGCGTACTCTTCTTATGTAGCTTCATTAATCTAGAAAGCCAATATTAGAAAAAAAGCTATATATTTGTTTAGGTGATTAAATACACAACATGTGACCATAATCAGTCTATGTAGATATGTGTACTTTAAGCAAATTTTAAGAATTTTACTTATATGTATTGGAATATCTACGTATAACTCACTATTGCAGCGATAATTTATTCCTTACTCTTTTAACTCTGTTTGGATTTTTAATTTGTGCGATAAATTAAACACAGAATATGCATTTCGTATTCCTTAGAAAATGTTAACACACAGCGTGCAGATTAACAACAATTTTGAACAAATGCTGAAAAAGAAACCGCTGTTTTTAAATCCGCATAACATAGTACATATCAAAGCAAATGAGCTCAAGGAGATGCGTAATACGTGATTTTTACATATGTAATCTCACGTCTTGCATAAACAGTTAATGATAACCTAAGTTTTATCATGTGTAAAGGCACTTTTTTCAAGAGACAATCTTTTTAAATAATTTTTAGGAAAAAAGCTTATACATTTATAATTAATGTAGTTGTTATATATAACAATTAATTTCAATATCTTAAATATTATCTTGTTTTTTATCAAGAAATATGAATTTGTACATCAAAACGTCTTTAATAATTTTAATCATAAAAAATAATAAAATTATTGTATTTTTAAATATATATTCAATGTTCTATGAAAATTTGCAGATTCAAAAATGCTTTTAAAAAGAATTAGCGGACAATTCAAATCGGGTCAGCTGACAGCGATTATGGGCCCTTCCGGTGCCGGGAAATCGACGTTACTGAATGTTCTCGCCGGATATAAGTGCGTAATTGAATAATCATGAATTCAAATTTTATCGAATGACTTTGATCGTCTTACTAGTCCTACTGGATAGTCTACTATCTTTACTTTTATTGATAAAGATAACTTCAAAAAAATAAATAGAGTAATAAACTCAAGAAGCAAATAGAAAATTTATTATATTAAATTTATACGTACACATGTAATATATACATGAAAATATGAGAATCTTAACAAATTAAAGTTCGTCAAAAACAATAACTTAAGACTAAAAATAAAATATCGCGAATCGCATAAAAAAGATGACAAAAATAATAAATACAACTTAAATCTTTCTATCTTAGACTGGACTCTTTTCAGTGATAAAATTTTTTTAATATATAAATTTGAATTAATGTACTACTTTTATACATTTGCTATTTATTTTTTGAAACTGTTTTATTTTGTTTATCATTACTTCTTAATATCTATTTTTTATAAATTAAAAATTTAATTATATTATTATACGTACTTATTATTGAAGATCTCATATTTTATGACATTTCATATATGTTTCTATCCCAAATCTATATTTTCATACTTCACGATTATTTAGTAATTTCAATTATCTACGTTCAAGTTATGTAAGATTATGTTCACTGAACAGTATATTGCATATAATACTTAACAACTTTGTGGCAAACTGATTATTAAAATCAAAAGGTGTAGCGCCTCGGTTGAATAATGAGGAATACAGAAATTAACATTTACGAAGGTTACACAATAATTTAAATAATTAATATACCTATTTTGTATCATAAAGTTGGAAGCAATAAACAATGGAAAATTCCAATGTAAAAGTTTGCATCGTAAAAGTTTGCAATTTACTGTACATTAAAAGCAGACTCTATATTCAGATGCACGGAAATAGATGGCTCAATAAACATCAATGGGCAGCCGCGGGACATGCAGAAGTTCAAGAAAATGTCGTGCTACATCATGCAAAACGATCTCATGCAACCGGGACTTACAGTTATGGAAGCAATGTCCTTCGCCACAGACTTAAAACTCGGCAAAAGAAAATCGCAATCCGAAAAACGTAACGTAGTAAGTACAGTCTTTCGTAGCCTAATAGCAGAATATTATAGCATTTTAATAACAGTCTATACTGAAAGACTAAACCAAGGCAAAAAAACAAAACAATTATTTTGATACAGAGGAAAAAAATTGAGGCAAAAGCGAATTAACTAATACAATTACACAATTATATTTCTTGTTTAAACATACTTCTTAATAAAACATTTTTTAACAGTGAACTGTAATCAAGTAATTCAAATTAATCAGTTATTTCTGAAACAAATCAAATTATATACGTACATCTTTTCCGATTCAGATTTTTTTAGAGATACTTTTACGTAATTATCAAGTAACAAAAGTTAGATAATTCGCCTGAAGACCTCATTTTAAGCACAAATTCTAAGGATAATATAACAAGACTTATATATTCACGATGCTAGAATTCGATCCGATTAGACTTTAGTTTTTACGAAAAAATGGTAATTTTATTAGCTACACATTTCTCGCACTGAGTTCTAGCATCGTGAATACAAGGCTTCTAGTCTTGTGTCAAATACCTAATTTTTAATTAACATTTCATCCGCTTAAAAAAATAAAAAAAGATATTATCAACGTGCTCATTTAAATAGTAGATTTAATGTGTTTAAATTTAGACATAAAATAGCAAAAGAACAATAAAAATTGTTATCTAGCTTAGAGAGAAAATTCTACTAATTTATATATTTATAAAGATATCCATATTTTTAGAAGACCAATCAATGATTGATTTTAGATAAACGAGATTTTAGTTACACTTAGACTGTCTGCGACACAAGACACACTTGTAGAACAATTATCCGGTGGTGAAAAAAAGAGGCTAATAATCGCACTCGAGTTAGTGAATAATCCACCTGTAATTTTTCTCGATGAACCGACTACGTGAGTATTACGAGATTTATAAAAAATTGTTTGTTGATTCATTTTCCTATTTATCATATATTTCAATTTTTTATTCTCTGTCTTCCTGTTTTTTGCCTTTTTTTAAATTTTTTTATTACATATGTATGTAAAAGATCGCATGATTAACCCCTCATCAGCATTGACGCTATGTGACACAAGAAATAATGTCTCTGTAGGCATTGACGCAATACAGCATATATTGTTTATTTTTCGATTAACTTCGATTTTCATAAAACTTGATATCCAAAGGTTTTTTTAGGTTGCTGAATATACATTTATCGTCAAAATTTTTAAATTTAAAAGAGCGGATCCAATGTGGTGGCTAAAAAAAACAAAATAAAATAGTCAAAAATAAAATAAAAGTAGAGTAGAGTAGGAGATCTGTGACCGAAGCAGATGAATTTGTTTTTGATCTTAATTCGTTGTCTCGCTGAACGCAGTATAAGCTCTCAATATAATGGTCAGCAAAGAGACTGGTTATCGAAAACATAAGCAAACCTAATGTTGTAATCAAATGGGTGACGAGTTTTATTTTATTTTTATTTTATTTTGTTTTACTTTATTTTTATATTATTTTTATTTTACACTTTTTTATTTTATTTTAAATTTTGACTTTTTGGCCACCTTGAATTCGCCATTTCGAATTTTAAAATTTTGACTTCGAATCCGTAATCAGCGATATGGAAAATTTCTAGAAGCGATCAGGTATAAAGTCTGATCACTTTTATTTCTTGCTCACAGAGACAACACAAAAAGAGTGAAATTCTAGGTGTTCTCAAAAGAATTAACAATAATAATAGTAATTATATTTTTTTTCAAATGCTGCGTAGATAGTAAAAAAAAAAATATAATAAATTTGTGTGAATTATATAAATAATTCCACAGCTTTATCTTACCATATAATTATTTCATTTTTTCTACGTATATAATCGTGCACTTCTCAATAACATAATTAAGTTTATTATATTTTGAAATAATTACGATTACATAAACAAATATCGTGTGTTATTGCTTTGTGTTAGAGTTGTAAAACGCAGAAAAAAACAATTTTCGATCTCTGAATGATTCTCTCTATCACAATTATAACAAGTGTTATAAATCACGTACATAATTACACAATTATAGATATAGATGCAACAAAAATTGATTATATTACTATATAACCAAACAAATTAAGGAAAATGACATAAATAAAATATTTACTTATAATATCTCCGAATTTTACTAGGAAATAGAATGAAAATAACATCTCGTTTACGCGATATGCTTTCGTGATGAAATGATCGTAGCGCAAAATTTTTTTTTCTTAAAATATATTAATATTGTAGAAACATTACAGAAAAAAATTTATATTTTTTTTCAGCGGGTTAGACGAGTTGTCTTCGTTTCATTGCATCGATAGTCTTTGGAAACTGGCACGTTTTGGACGAAATGTTGTATGTTCGATACACACTCCCAGCGCGAGTATATTTAATAGATTTGATCACATCTACATCGTGACTGCCGGACAATGTGCTTACAGAGGCACTCCGAGTAACGTGTTACCATTCCTACAAAGCATAGCTCTAGAATGTCCAAAGCATTACAACCCGGCGGACTTTGGTAAGTCATATACATATATGCTGTTTGTGCGCGCTTAAATTATTGACTATTTTAATATTTTCTTTAGTTGTAAGTCATAACATATGTTAATGTCGCATTCTTCATGAAAAACGCTTAATATTTTTCGTAGAAAAGATCTCAGAGTTTTAAGAATTCATATTTACAATTTAGTTTAATTTCAATCACAATAATGACATATCAAAATTATTGTTTCGAGTAATAGAAATAGTACTTGTTTCAGTAATAGATATCTGCTCGGGCGATTATGGTTCTGATCTGATTGAACAAATGATCACTTGCGTCAACAAATTACCGATTACTCGAGCAAAGTACGAACTCCAACTTGATAATGAAAATCTAAAAGTCTTTTGGTTCGATCAATTCAAAACGTTACTCAAGAGAATGACATTACAGCTTTATCGGAATAGGGTAAGAATCGAACACAACACACGCACACACATGTATATATATATATATATATATATATGCTAAGTGCAAAAATTTGGAAATTCTAGAGAGCTTCTAAAAAACTGTATGTTGAATAAGTACATACATTTTTCTATATATTCGCAGAGTTACATCTACCTGAAGATATCGATACACATTTTTTTGGGACTAATGGTTGGCTCACTATTTTTAAATATGGGCAATGACGGCTCCAGGGCTCTGTTCAATTTTGGCTTTTGTTTCGCGTGTCTAATAGTATTTTTGTATATACCTATGCTGCCAGTATTAATGCATTGTAAGAATATTTTTTTTGTATACATAAAATTAAAATCAGTAGAATAAGAAGTTAATTAAATTTTCTCTCTCTCTCTGTCTCTTTGAAAAAAAAGCAATTAAATTGCAATCATTATTATACAATCAAAATATATAATACACAATTATATTTTATATAATATTAATTGTTATCGTGTTTACACTTCGTCAAACCTTTTTTTAAAGATGAAAAGGCAGGAAAATAAATTTTGTATTAATTCTTTTTATAGAAATCAGTTTAATAATATGATTCTATTTTATCTCAATATTCTTTCGTTACAGTTCCGTTTGAAATTCAGATAATGAAACGAGAACATTTTAATAGATGGTACAATCTTAGCGCTTTCTATTGGGCCCTAACAATAGTTGGTATACCTTTACAGGTCAGTGTCTCTGATAAATTCTTCATTGTATAGATATTTCATATAGCAGATCATTGTTAAATATCTTTATTATTTTAAATTAGATCTTTATCTAAGTCTATCTAACTAATAAGAAAATCTTTGAATCTTTTCTTAGATACTGTTAGGTTTTATATATCTCTCGATGGTCTACCTCATTACGGCACAACCCCTGGAGTGGTATAGATGCTTCATGTTTTTCAGTACTTGTTTCATCTGCTCCTTCATTGGGGAGAGTTTAGGATACATTACTGCTAGCATATTCAATGCCGTAGTATGTTTGGAATTATAATTATAGATATAATACATAAAAACATTATATATAGATATAACTTAAAAAAAAAAAAGCATTCTTTAAAATTAATAGATATAATAGCTGTTGTCTCTTTTTATTTAGAATAGCATGTTCATCGGACCGGCGGTAACCTGTGTCATGATTTTAAACGCGGTACAAGGTTTTGGTGACACTACTCCTTTACCAATTTATCGAATGTTATTCATGTACGCCAGTCATATCCGATATGGATTAGAAGCTCTCACAACAGCCATGTACGGTTACGATAGACCAAGATTACCTTGCCCGGTGGAAGAAGTGTATTGCCATTTTAGTTCGCCCAAAGAAATCTTTCGATCAATAGGTAGAAACTTTCATAATAATCCTCGAATTAATTATTTTGAATCGTTTATTTTAAGAATTGTTACACTCCAAAAAATTATCTTGCAACTTCAAGAAAAATTTTCTAGGTGTAAAAAATTAACTAAAACATAAATTATTAGCAAATATTGTGATACTGCATATCTTTTGCACTTACAATTTAAATGATAGAGACAGAATTTACATCTGTACTATTAGTGTAATTTAGACAGAAAATTTTTCTGTGATGCCTATCTTTAAGATCTATTGTCAAGGACAATTATATTTGTGATTAATATTTGGCAATGGGATGCTATAAATTCTGTACGTGACGACAAACAATATTCTAACAGATACAAAAAGTAGCGATAAATTTTAATTGAGACTATCTAGAAATCTATCCACATTAGCAAAATATTTTTTTGAGTGTACGTATTGCATTTATAATTTATATCAACTTAAATTGTTATATTATATATTTTCTTTATCTCGATTTTATTTATTTCTCGATAATATCTATATAAATATTCGAAATATTAAAATAACATTTTATCTGTGTTTTGCAGGTCTGCAGAATGCTCCAAATTTTTGGTTGAATTTGCTAGCTCTTATTATCATATTATTTATTTGCAAATGTACGCTATATTATTTATTGAGGCAAAGAGTACAACCAAACAAAACTTTCCAAATGCTTTATCTAATCGGAAAATTGATTAAGAACAATTTCAATATGTGATCGTTAATGTTTTAGCTGCATTATTCACATGTGTTTAAGTTATTATAATGCATTTAACATTTAATTCAATACTCTAACAAAATTTTAAATTTTAAATTTAAAAACAAATTTTAAATTCGAAATATAATTGTGACGAGAATATGATTGTTGATAACAATATGCCTAACGTAATATTAATTATTGTAAAAAAATAATTTGTATATATTTCTATTTAGTGTAATGAAAAATTGATAATATATTATATAATTTTTATTAATAAAAAAACTAAATTGTATATATTCTCTAAAAAAATTTGTTTTTTATTATTTTTGTCATTATATTGTCAAAGTCATATTTCATGAATATTGCAATAACTTTAAGATAAAATATAATAAGTTATTTTTATATACAAAATTTTTACATACTAAAAACAGTAATTTAAATACAAAGGAGATACATATAATTAGCGTTATAGCATTGTATCTATGCAAAAAGTGACTTCCGTCATCGAAGATTAATGTAAAATGTTATGAAAAAAGGTGATAATGCCATCTAGTGTTATTACTGTTTCTCACGTGTATATTCAGTTGCATACTTACAGGAATACTTTTCTTAATAGAAGTTAACACGGTATGATATCGTGATTTTTTAATTATTGGACATATGTGTCATGTCAAAACAAGGAAGAAAAGTATATCAATAAGCGTAGTAGATAAACAATGTTAGAAAATTGATATGTATGAGTCGATGAAATATGACAAGATATATCAGCATTTTTTACTTATTCAGCATTATTTAATACTAGAATTTTAGTACGCATAATCAAATATAATGTAATATGATTATAATATTAATTAAATGCTTTCTTTTTAAATTAACAGGATGGCAATTTGATTATTTTTAAAGTAAAAGTAGAATAAACTGTTTTGAGATTATACAAATATAAAAAATAATTATTACGTTAATATTTAATGTCAATTACTGAGAAATGCCACAATTATAAAAAAATATCTCCTAAAACAAAACTATAAAGTAAAAATATGTAAAACAAAATTATGTCGTAAATTACTTCATGTAATTATATATTATATATAATTGTATCAAATAAATATTTGTGAAGAAAAATATGTTTTTTAATATTTATGTAATATTTTTGCGATATGTACTACATAAGAATATTTAATATGTGAAATTTATGATATCTTATCTCTTCACGATGAAATCAAATAAATAAGATCATCTGTTGCAACATATAATGTAGGGGAACAATGGGAAAAGATGGTAGTGGTAAATGGCAACTGCAGAAAAAGGTAGTGGGAGAATTGAGCGTATTTAGCTTCGACCCTCGGAGCCAGTATCTGTATATATCCACGTGGAACGATTTTTTTTCACTTCCTGACAAGATGGCCAAGTATAACATTGCATTGTATCTTTTGATGTCTTTACTGTACATCGTACATGGGTAAGTGAATTAATGCTCAATGACATTAAAATAAATATTATTTAAAACATTATATAATTCACTACGTTAATACTCTGATAAATGAAAGTAATATGCGTTAGCATTAGTATATCCGTACACGTGTGCATACAAATGTTAACGAATATTATATTAAAATTCTTAAAAATCACTTAAAAGTCATTTAAAAAAAACAATCTAGTGAAATATCAATATTAAAGTAGATATATATATATATATAATTTTCGCTAAATTGTCTAATTTTGACGAATTAACATGTACGTGAAATAAGCTGTTCTATAATTCAATTTTTTTTTAACTTAATTGGTCAAATAATAGTAATCGGAAACTATATACATTGTCTTATTAAATATTAGAGTAACATAACTATTAACTAATTGTTTAATTATTTAAATATTTTCTGATACACAAAATATAAATAAATCAATATATACAATATGATTTAAAATTGTCTCTCTCTCTCTCTCTCTCTCTATCTATCTAAATATATAAACATATGTATATGTAATTAAATATATACATAATCTTAATAATTAAAAATGATATTCACAAAAATTTGTATCATGCTCTCATGCAAATTGCAATTTAGAAAAAGATATTTCAGTATCATGTATTTTTAATAGAAGAAGAATTGAAGACCGACAATTTAGAAGACGATCCAATAAATTTGATGTCGTGATATTTACTCAGAGTTGGCCACTAACAGCATGTTTTGTATGGAAAGAAAGTTCCGAGACACACAGTTGTTCGTTACCTAAACGAGATGAATGGACTATCCACGGTATTTGGCCGACAAGATATAATACAAAGGGCCCAGAGTTCTGCAACAAATCGCTGCCGTTTAACGCAAGCGTTCTAGCGCCTTTGGAAAGTGAATTAAAAGAAAACTGGACTGATATTCATAAGGGATCAAAACCTTATTCGTTTTGGAAACACGAATGGAATAAACACGGCACCTGTGCCGTTACAATAAAAGCTCTAAACAATGAATACAACTATTTTCAGGAAGGATTAAAACTTCTTAATACTTATAACATGATAGACGTACTTGCGAAAGCGAATATTTTACCAGGAAATAGTTATACAGTAGACAATATGTTGACAGGAATTGAAAAAGTGTTGGACAAAAGGGGCCAAATCATGTGCGTAAAGGACAAGGTAAATCCGAAAATTACTTCGATATAAATGAATGATGTTTGTATAAATTTTTTTTATAGATATAGAAAAATAATTTAATATATTAAATTTACTTATAAAAGTATGTACTACTTTCTTTTAGAAAACGGGTGACTCATACGTGAGTGAGATAAGAATCTGTTTCGATAAAGAATTGCAGTTAACAGACTGTGATGGCATTTACGAGTTCCCTACAAATTGCGACATATCCCAAGAGATAATATATCCTAGTTATGTACCACAAACTCATCATGTAGTACAGATATAATAACGGTAATAATAATAATAATAATAATAATAATAATATTAAAATTATCTTTATGTGTGTGCACAAGCTAAAAAATAAAAAATTATTAAATATTAGATTACATATGTCACACATATGTGACATACATATATATATATATATATATATATATATATATATATATAACTCAAAATAATATCAAGGTAAGAATTTAATAATAAATATCTTTGTATTTAAGATAAAAAAATTTAGCTTTCTTCTCGTCGTTAAAGAAATAATAAAAATGTTTCATACATTTACATACAATTTTTTAATTAAATTATAACTATATAGATTAAAAAAAACACAATTAGTTTAAATTATAATTAATGTGAGATTCCCAAACCGTTTTTCTATTATCATCTAAATTTTTAATCATTATGGTATTCATAAAGAAAGATATTACAAAGAAACCAGAAAGAAGTTTGCGTACAGATAAGATTACTGATTGTTTATAATAAAGAATATCATTATATTAGCATGAATGTCTTATAATTAATCTGTATGATAATATACATATTTTGCTTACAAATTAGGGCATCACTGGCTACATCATTCCACCTTCTTTTGGACGATTACGACTGCTGAAGGTACCAGGCCTGCAAGTTAAATAAAAATATATGTTATGCCATCTTCAAAAAGAAAAGCTTTCATATTATATTTGCAACGTCATTATAACAATTAATATGAGAATATTGCATAATATATATTGCATAATATATTGAGAAATATGAATTATAATAAAATTGCACTAATTGCATCAATAAATAATAAGATTTATTGTAAATTACACTATATATGTACTATTGTATATGTTGATCAATGTGAGTTATAAAATTATTCCAGCACACACTATTTCTACAGTATGTATACTATAATATAATAAATTACCAATGCAGCATACCTAATACGTCCAATGGTGTATCGTAATCTTCATCTGTGAATACTTTTTTGGGAAAAGTAGTCATTAATTGAAAGGGGCCGTTACCGTCTGTCCTATTCATTTCAATAAACAATCTTACTGCGGACAATTGTTCTTTGCTGCCAAAGCTTTGCGTCAAAGTTTGTCCATTAGTAAGCCTAAGCTAAAAAATATCATTGTTGAAAACATATTACACATATCTATAATATACTTTTATGTATGCATTTTATTTTAGTTACCTGAAGCCTAGTTTCAGTGTAATCCTTTCTATGATGCGTAGATGTGGACGAAGTAATTGTGCACAAGGAAGCTGAAGTTGTATTAACTGACTGATTATTTTCAGCAGTTGCTTTAGCTCGTCGTGCTGCTTTATCAGCTTCAATTTGTGCTCTAACTCTTTCTCTTGCTTCTTTCTCTTCTGCCTTTTCTCGTTTTCTTTGCTCTAATAACTTCTTCATTTCTAACTCTTCCAATCTGTTACATAAATAAAATATAAATTTACACATACTCTATCTAAAATTTATTCTAGTCATTATTAATATTTCTTACTTTTTCCTAGCTTCAGACATTTCCTTTCCTGAGCGTATCCTATTTTTTTCCCTTTCAAATGCATCTTTCTTTTCTTGTTCCTCTCTCTCCTTTCTCTTCTGCCTTAATTTTTCTTCCAACATTTTCAGTTGTTCCCTCTTTTCTTCTTCAGTAAGCGGTTTCTTTTCTTCAGTGCTTTCAGAAAATCTATCATGCCCAGACTTTGTAGCATGGAACTCAACTTCTAAATTAGATTTAAACAGTTTTCCACATCTACAAAAATAGTTTGAAAACATAATAATATCCATATTCTTTCTGATAAAGTAATATTTATATACAAAGGATAATTATTAAATCTCAATGCATAAGCAAATATTCCTACATTTAAAAGCTTATCTTTCTCAACGTACACGTCACATTTCATAGATTTAGCTGTCTCGCAATCAGTGGTAGATACCAGTTGATTGCTAGCACTAGCGACATTGTCCTGTATTGGTGTATCAGCAGCTAACGCTGGAGCACTTTCACCTATGGAAGGTTCAGGTGCTGGTTCAGCTTCATCCGAATGGGCCAGCAGCCTAAAATAAAAAAATCAATAGTGTGATTAATAATGTGACAAAGTTTAGACTAAAGTGTTATACACATACCATTCCATCGCTGGCTCCACGCCTTTATTACCGGTGATCTCCAAAGCCTTTTCACTGTGCAACAAAACAGTTAAATATCATCGCAGGTTAGATTAGGACGATGTAACATTTATTTACGAACTTACGCTTTGGATATGCTGAAACCCATGTCCACAAGAATATCTATAACGCCCGATGACATTTTGTGCTTTTTGTTGATACGTTCAACGTCAATATATCACCGAAACGTTTCTCAGACCAAGCTCCTCTATGTACTCCACTCGATTCTGCCGTCCGAAAATTAAATGTCACGTCGAATCGACGCGCTACTTATATGCCGACCAAACTGAAAATTATTTGTAGCATGGCGACGGAGTCGCTAGCGCCAATTTCAAATTTGGAGCCAGCTTCGACAAGTTGAACTTTTCATAAATGAAAGATAATAATGAATAATAATAAACAGATATTATCGCAAAATTGATTCTATTATATATATAAATACAAAAAAAGTTTAATAAAATTTATTACAATATAATGCAAAATATTAAATCTTTATATTTCTCTTAATCAAATTTTATTTTTATATATTCAAGTCTGACATAATTGTGATCCAAAACTTCAAGTGGAAACGCAGTTTTATTTATTTTCACATTAAATATCGTCTTACATTCAACAAAAATTTTCAAATGCTTTTGTTATACATGTTCAAATGTTGATAATACAATAGAAAGTCTGGTTCTAAATATGAGAAAATAAAAATGAACAGGGAGCGTAGGAATATAAAAAAAAAAAAAAAAAAAAAAAAAAAAAATGAAAAATAGGAAAAAAAATTATGACGAGAGAAAATATATGTAACACAGTCACTTAAACAAAACATTGTACTAAAATAAGTCAGAAAATGTTCGTTAACAGTTACAGCATAGTTTTGAATTAACATAACTGAAAATTTGCTATTCTACATTTTCAATCAAATTTTTTATTGAGACAGCAATTATACTTCCAACAGTGTCCAAGACAAAACTTGGCGCGATGTAAAAACATGAATGAAAATAGTAAAATATCTACTCCAGGACCTCCATATAATATTATTTGCTTGCAGATTGTCAATTAAGCATGCGAGAAAAAAAAGTCATAGACTCAGATGTAAAATCTGCTGCTAATATCATAGGGATATTATTTTTTTTCTCTTGTTTCAAGAAACAGAGACATATTTCTAAAGTACGATAAAGAGTTATAAATGTATAATAATCTAATATTCCTGTGATGCTTTGTCGCCTTTTCCAGAACCACCGGTACCAGTTTTCTTCGGCAGCAAGACTGCTTGAATATTAGGCAGAACTCCACCTTGAGCAATAGTCACTCCGGACAATAATTTATTCAGTTCTTCGTCATTGCGAATAGCCAATTGCAAGTGACGTGGGATTATCCTGTGGAGAATAAATATTGCATAAATTAAATAGAATAAATAATGACAAATAAGTACATAAATAATAATAAAGATTGAAATAGAAAAAACACTTTACATGACAGTAGTGCAAAGTATTACAAAAGATCATAAGTTAAAGAAATACTCTCTTATTAACTAATAATAATTTAGAAATCATGTGTTTTTACATAAGAATTCTTCTTTTCGTTTATGTGTATACAACTATACTGTTTACACAATCAATTTATATGAGAAAAATGTCAAATACATACACCATTTATAAAAACTTTCGATCAAAAACAAAGATTTAGTAGTAAATATCAAAATAATAAAATGTAATTGAAATTTCCTTGAAGTAAATCAACAAAATGTAGCATTACACAAGTTATATATTTCGTTGCGTGTATTTCGAAGGATAATGCCGTAATGATCGAAAAACAATTTTCACAAATCGGTTAACGGTGTGACCGTACACAAAGATGTAAAAGAAGATAAAGATATCGAGAAAAACGCGAACACGAGATAGAAACAGGAAGTCGCATGAAGCTCGAGAGAGAAAAGGATAGAAGGAAACGGAGAGACAAAGAAAGCTAACGCGCAAGAGATAACGAGAGAGAGAGGGGGAAGGGAGGGGGAGGAGAGAGAAAGAGAGAACGACGAAATGAAGGAAGGGCTTGCCTAGTCTTTTTGTTGTCCCTCGCGGCATTTCCAGCCAACTCGAGTACTTCGGCGGCTAGATACTCCATCACGGCAGCGAGATAGACCGGTGCACCGGCGCCGACACGTTCCGCATAGTTGCCTTTTCTAAGAAGACGATGGATCCTTCCTACGGGAAACTGCAGCCCTGCCCTGCTGCTGCGGGTCTTCGCCTTCCCCTTGGTCTTGCCTGTAAAGAATCAGACCGAACAGCGTGCCGTTTGCCGGCGGCGTGCAACGAGAGAAATTTCTTTTTTTTTCTTTTTTTTTTCATTTTTCCTCTACTCACCGCCTTTGCCGCGTCCGGACATGTTTCACCGTAATCGAGTACGCTTGCTTTTCCGTGTGCGAGAGAGAGAGAAAGAGAGAGCCTACGAACAAGCTAGGACGACACGCCAACACCGAACGCTGAAAGCCGAATGAAGCAGCGGCCCGCGCAACCACAACGGTTACGCGCATGCACATTCGGATATTTTGACGGCGATCGTGTCGGGCGGGCGCTCGTTTGCGCGGGAACGATCGCACCAAAACGTGTCGTTAAAAGTCCCTAGCTCTCTCACGCCAGAGAGAAACCTAGGTTAGTCTCTTTAGGTCTGTTTTTTTTTTTAGCTCAACTGGCTGCACTAGTTCAGAGTTTATCTTTTTCTTTCAGCATTGAAAGGAGAAAGATAAACTCTGAACTAGTGCAGCCAGGTCAGCTACAATAAACAGACCTTTTGACAGAAATGTTCAAGTACATATTCTTCTCATAGAGAGTATCAGCAAATGGAACGAGGCAAAGAATCTGATTTGTTTCTGTCTCATGTTCGTCATGCGATATATTTTTGGCGCGAATACTCTGACAGCTTGAAGGTTAAGTGTAATAGATAAACCTTTTCTCTATTTCTTTTATGTACTTATTATCTCGTGATACGTGCGAGAGTCGTGTCTATTAATTTTAATCGAGATAATGAAGGTTACTACTCCTGAAATTTCGTGGCACAATCGTGATCCGGTACTAAGCGTCGATATACAGAATGGTACATGCAAAAATTTGAAAGGAGAACCGTTTTGGAGAATAGCGACTGGAGGAGCAGACTGTCACGTTTTGGTAATATAAAAAGATTATATATAAAGGCACTATTGTATATATATATATATAATTGCACTTATATATATAAGTATTGTTTTAACTTTAATAGAAATAATGGAATAAACATACTGATAATAGGATAGAATCCTCCAATCAAAGCTATCAAATGTTTTCTATTATATTTTTTGAAAGATTTTTTTAATAATATATTTCTAAAATAATTAGATTTATTATAACATATTTAAAACTCTGACAAAGAATTTGCATGTATGTGTTTGTAGAATATATTTTAAATAATTATGTTTAAACACAGATTTGGCACTTAACAACAACCGAGTGTGGTGGAGCTACTGTGAATTTTGCAGTAGATTTAGATCGTCATCAAAAAGCAGTAAATATTGTGAGATTTTCTCCGTCAAAAGAAATTCTAGCATCAGGAGATGATGGTTAGTTATTGTTATATCTACATGTTATTACATTGTTTCTGTTTTAACACATTAATACTAATATTGATTTTAATATAGAATCAGTTATTATTTTGTGGAAAGTCAAGGAGAAAGAGGGACAAGACTCCTCTCCATCTTCAAGTGATACTGAAAATAAAGAACAATGGACCTCCTGGAAAGTATTGAGAGGTCACATTGAAGATGTCTATGACATCAGCTGGTCACCAGACTCTAATTCTTTAATTTCTGGATCCGTTGATAATACTGCTATAATATGGGATATTCAGAAAGAACGTAAAACAATAGTATCAGATCATAAAGGTTTTGTCCAAGGGGTGTCCTGGGATCCTTGCAATCAATATGTATGCACTATTAGTACAGATAGGTATGTAATCCATATTATATATTATGCCAATTATTATCAAACATTTTATAAATTTCAGTGTTGTATTAAAAGACATTTCTTATTTTTTAGATATTGTCGTTTAATAAACGTTGCTACAAAGAAAGTTGTTCAACGCATTTATAAGTCCACAATTCCAGCACGATCTGGTAGTCCTTTGGAGGAAAAGATGGTACGTTTATTTTACGACGACACATTCAAATCGTTCTTTCGCAGGCTGACCTTTTCGATAGATGGATCATTGATTTTGGTTCCATCTGGAATAATTGAATCACAAGAGACTACAGAAACTATATCAAATGCGACGATTGTTTTCTCTAGGAAAAATATGAAAGAGTCAGTATTAAATTTTCTGATTCCTTTCCCTGAATTTCATTCATTGTTAGAAAAAGCTTATCAATTTTAACAATTTTTTTTTAGACCAATAATGATTTTGCCTACTATGAATGAATGTACTATAGCAGTAAGATGTTGTCCAGTATATTTTGAATTGCGGGAGGATGGACCAAATGCGCTGATAATGTTGCCTTATAGGATGATATTTGCCGTTGCAACACAAAGTTCTGTATTAATTTATGATACGCAACAAATTTGTCCAATTGGTGTGATATCATTTATTCATTATGGCAGATTGAATGATCTTTCATGGTAATTATTATACTATCATTTTATTTATCTATTTATTATATGTTTCTACGTAAATTATGTCTAATTTTCAACTTCTTTTTTTCTCCTACAGGTCCAGTGATGGTCAAATTTTAATTGTTTCTTCGAGCGATGGCTACTGTTCCATAATACATTTTCAAGAAGGTGAACTAGGTAAAATTTATAAAATGAAAAATCCTGATACAGTTTTAACAGATACATGTAAAAGTTCTGGCAAAAAATCAAAAAGTGTAGTCAAAGACAATGTAATCAAAAGCAACATTTCAACCTTTGATATTGATGATTGTGCAATGGATATTG
Source organism: Anoplolepis gracilipes (assembly GCF_047496725.1). Taxonomy (NCBI): domain Eukaryota; kingdom Metazoa; phylum Arthropoda; class Insecta; order Hymenoptera; family Formicidae; genus Anoplolepis; species Anoplolepis gracilipes. The sequence goes on along the minus strand of NC_132977.1, from coordinate 10,199,454 downwards.
ATCTTGTAAAATCTGATTCAACCGATACAACAATACATCAGCCTGAAGAACTTAATAAACAGAAATTGAATGAAGCAGTGGATGATCAAAATATTAAATCAGAAGTCAGTGCTTTACAAACAGATAAAAAATTAAATGAAGATGTAACTGCAGAAGAAACAGAAGATATCAAATTAGTGTACAATGAGGAAAGTAATAGTGATATGAACAAAACTAAAATAAGGAATACTTCACCAAAACCTGATGTTGCGCCTGTTATATGCCATAAAACCCCTAGAAGAGTAAAATTAATAACTTTATCGAGTCCAAAAGCACTTAAAAAACAATAGTTTGTACATAAAAATAGATTCTCTTCTGAAACTTATGTAGTTTAAATATATAATTATTTTTTTATGCTGTATAGCGCATGCCGATTACAAGAACGTATTTTTTCTAGATGAGTGTACTGTAAAAAAAAATATATAAGTTTTATATTATAAATAATGTGAAAGTATGTTTTTTGATACAAGGTATCTTTAAACTCGAACGAAGTTTAAAGAAGAGCATTCTTATAAATATATCATACCTTTCCCGAGAAAGCCTATACTAGAGTATAGTAACGCACTCTGCGAATGTGCATATGCATATATATAATCGTGAGTACTATATAGTAGCATAAGTTGATCCGCGTGTTGCCTATGAACTCCGATGCGAATATCGTATATAGCACTATTAAATGGCGAAGCAGAGTGATCGTACTATTCGCGAAGTCAGACAGTGATCGAGTCGTCATACGCTCCGACACGCTACAGAATATTCGCAATCGAAAAAATGGTGAGTACTTTGTTTTTCTATCGTGTTCTCATTAATATCAAATCTATTTTTCAAATATAATATTTATCATTAAAATATACACATTTGTGTATATTTTAATAAAAAGATTTTTTTTTAATTTAATTTCGTAATCGGAATAAACATTTCAAAAAAAAGATATTACTCTAGATTTTTTTATTCTTTACAAAAAACATTTAATAGAACTAATACAATTGCATTGAAGCACTTTGAAGAACCTTGTATATTTAATTCTATTATAGTTTCTATATCTATATCTCTCTCTGAAATGGAGTCTTTTCTATACAAAATATATTTTTCTGTAAAAAAATGTACGTTTACATAAAAATGAATAAAAATCACGTGTGACGAAAAATTGTAATTATTATAAATATTTTCAAAATTTCTGCCATTTTTTAAATTGTTTTTTATCATAATTTATATTGTTAATTACCAATTACATCAATATTGCTATAAACATAACTTTTTTATTGATTTATTACACATTTGGATATACATATTTTAACAGTCTAATAACAGGAGTTGCATATGTTTGTACATGTGATAATATTGTCCGATAAAACACATAGTCCAAATGTTACACAAAATATATATAGCTCAGAAAATGTATGCACCATATAGTTTTCAATATTCGGTATGTACATAAATTTTAAATAATTATAGCTCATAAAAACAATTCAAAGCTTTTCAAATAATTTTTTAAGTAATTTAAATGAATGTAGAAGAAACTTAAGGTAAACTAATTAAAAAGTAAATAGAAAAATTCGCATAAGAAAAGAACATCCGACAAAATATATTTATCTTATTAAGTTAACAAATATTAAAAACAATATTTTTTTTCCGTTTTCTTTAACTACAGAAAGCTAAAAATGGTGCATAATATTTTTTAAAAATGTGCTCAGGATTATATATTATTATAAACCTTTTGAATATTAAAAAAGATAGAAACCGATCTTATTTTTTTAAAATTGTTATTTCCATTTTTATGTTACAACTTTTATATATATATATATATATATATATATATATATATATATATGTATTTATAAATAAATTTCCTTATATTATTTTTTTATTCTTATTATCTGTAGTTGAATGTGTTCGAAATGTACGCCTCTACATTTTCAAAGCTACACGCGAAACTTAAATTATGTATGAAGTATCGATTCACTTTACAAATGTTGACATTGTAATTTTGTATTAACAAAATCATTCTTTCCTCCCCTATTTTCGCAATCGCTTTTCTAGATTCTTTGTTCAACGGCAAAATAGGCTTATAACTATAACGAGTAAGCTCGGGTACAACTCACTTGCTTATTTAAAATTTTTTGTAAAAGTTTTGTCATATTTTTAAGGATATCAAAATATATATTTGCAGTAAGAATTTTATACTTTTATAGATTGTTAAGTATTTTTCCGCGGATTGTTAAGTATTTTTTCAACATTCTCTCAAAATCTTAGATCACATTCAACCTAAACATTTTATAAATGAATGATAAATCTGACATTACTACTCACGTGAAATCTTCTTCTGGACGAATCGCGCAATCGGGCATCACATATCACATATCGGGCATGCAGTTTGATGTTCGATTAAGCTGCTATGGTTACAGTATGTCAACCTGTAAAAAATCGATTTTTACCGTGTAGATATAGGATGTATAATATCGCAAAAGACAATATATTGTCCACGAGCGTCTGCAAGTCAGGAAGTAGGCCGTCTATAGGCATGCCGATAGATGCTCACTTTTAGGACACGTTTGAATTAATGATGAAAAATACGTCAGGCCAAGGTGGGCATTTTTCTACTTGACATTGTTGACAGATAATGTCGCTGCTTTAGTCGACGACGTCTTGGCCATCGGTAATCATCCCTTGTCGAACGTAATTCTTCGCGGTCAATCTCGTTAAGTTCGGTCGTTTGCTTCAAAGTATTTGATTGATTCAAAGACTATTCGCAACTGATATCTTAGTGTGAGATGACTTGTAAAAATAATGCAATTTATTATTTTATGAATATTTATTATTTTATAAATAAGACATTTTTGTTATTTTAATTTCTAATTAAAACATAAAATGAATAAATGGGATTAGAAATGAAAGTAATCAAGAATGGAATCGATCAATTGCAAAGAATAAAGAGTTGATTTTCAAGAATTTATATTGTACATATATAAATTGATAATGAATTCTTATAACTTCTTCTAAATTATTTATCTTTTACAGAATAGTTATAGATAAAATATTTGTGACAGATATTTTGCCGAAAGTGTATGATTTTATATATAAAATATTGTATTTATACAAATCGGCAATAAACTTTATAGGTTTTTAAAAAGATCATGTAAATCAGAATTATTTTAAGGAAATATCTGGAACAAAAAAGTAATTAATAAGTCAGTTAAAGTGAAAGACGAAATACTTTCGTGTAATTTGATATTATTATATGATTCGTGTTTTTGTGAGATGTATAATGTTCTGTGAGTGTCGGGGTCAGTGATTATTCCAACTTATATAAAAATAAAATTTTTTGAAATATGGCAAAAAAGGTAATTAATATATATAATAGATTTTATAAACGCTAGTATTTACCGTTTAATAACTATGTATGTGCACATTACATCTCTCTACGAGCCTACAAACTTATAGCCTGCCGTGAATTTTTTAACGCTACTTAAGATGGTAATCATATATAACGTCGCATATAGTAGAACAAGTCATTTAAACGAGACGTAATGGAACATTTCTTCTTGTCTTTAATTTGCAATGCATCTATAGATTGTTACAGACGTCAGTAAATATTTACGACAAATAATGATGCTTTTTCTGAAAAAACAAGTTAATTATATAGTAGCTTTCCAATTTATCTGATAAATGAATTACTTCTATTATTTATCATCTTTTTTTATTAAAGAAAAAAAAGCAAACAAATGTATTATTTTATTACTTATATTTACCAAAAATTAATAAACAGCTTACATACAAAGATAAAGAATTAAACAAAAAAAGTTCAGGTTCAAGAGGAATAATATTTTCTAACAATAAATAATTTCTTTCGATCTTGAATTGCAGCGCGAATTTTATTGTGTGTTTATTATAATTTATTAAGAGAATATTATATGTAAATATATTTACCTATTTGTTGGCAGCGGGAATGTATATCCATTCATATAGGGCAGGCGGGTGTACAAATGGGAAATGCCTGTTGGGAGCTTTATTGTTTGGAGCACGGTATCCATCCGGATGGACAGATGCCCAGTGACACCACCGTAGGTCACGGGGATGATTCCTTTAACGCATTCTTTTCTGAAACAAGTTCCGGAAAACATGTTCCACGAGCGGTTTTAGTCGATCTCGAGCCAACAGTAGTAGGCAAGTGTCTCCCTTTTTCTTGATCGTTAAATTTTTATAAATCGTTTTTTAATGTTACATTAACGATTAGTAAAGATATAAAATGATGTAAGTTATTTCTTTAATACTTCAGACGAAGTTCGTTCGGGTACTTATAAGCAATTGTTCCATCCGGAACAGATGATCACCGGCAAGGAGGATGCGGCTAATAATTATGCTAGGGGTCATTACACGATAGGTATTTAAATATATACATGTATTATTATCTCATTATAATTATATTATAAATATGTATAACAATTAATTACGATATATATGTAGCCGAATGTCTTTGCTAAAAAAAAAAAAAAAAATTGGATTGCTTTTAAATTTAAATGAAGAATTTGCTGCATAATTTTTCATAAGATCTTTTATCATTAATATAATAAATATATACATATTAGAATCTGATAGACAGCTAAAGATAGACAAAAGTGGCATAAATTGTTCTCACAATTTTCAGGAAAAGAGATCATAGATATTACTTTAGATAGAATACGCAGGCTAACAGAACAATGTAAAGGCTTGCAAGGCTTTTTGATCTTCCATTCATTTGGAGGTGGCACGGGATCCGGATTCTCGAGCCTGCTTATGGAACAACTGTCTGCCGATTATCCGAAGAAAAGTAAACTGACTTTTAGCATTTATCCAGCACCACAGGTAATATTATTCTCATTAGAAGACGTTACAATTTTTACAATCGAAAATTTGGGCCTTTTAGAGATATTCAAGTATAAGTAATCAGCATAAAAATGTTTTTCTATTTGCAATGTATCTATAAATATTATTTATCAGATTTTTTGTTTTCTATTTCCTACAAAATTATTTATTTATTTAATTATCTAATTTGAGAAATTTATCTTTCTATATTTTTTGTAGATATCGACTGCAGTAGTAGAACCTTATAACGCGATTCTATACACTCATCCAACATTAGAGCATACCGAAGTGGCTTTCATTGTAGATAATCAGGTCCGTATTGTTATAACTAAATAATTGATATAACTGTAAGTGATATAATTATAAGTGATATTACTAAAATTCAAAATCGACATTAAATATTTTGGTAAATTGAATTGAATATATTTTACATATTTATATAAAGCTTAATTAAGCTTAAAAAGCTATTATTAATCTATAATTAATTATTATTAAAACTGATTATAAGAAAGCAGTATTTTTTCTTTGGATTTTATCAGTAAAAGTTTGCGTACTCTGCTGACTATATCATATACATATAAAATAAAGTCTATTACAATATCTTTCATATATATGTTACATATGTACTATATTCTAGATGATACTATAAGGTTGTCTCTCTATAATCGCGTGTTATCCGTAGGCTATTTTCGAATTATGCAGAAGGAATTTAAACATCGATCGGCCGACTTATACGAATCTGAATCGGTTGATTGGACAAATAGTCTCATCTATTACTGCTAGTTTACGATTCGACGGGGCATTAAATGTCGATCTCACTGAATTCCAGACAAATCTAGTGCCTTACCCACGTATTCATTTCCCACTCGTAAGATTAAACGCTTAAACGATTTAATTTTCACACATACATGTTTAACTTAAAGCTCAAACAATTTTAATTATTCAGTCGATGAAGATATCTTAATTATATTCTAATTGAATTTTATCGCAGGCCACTTATGCTCCTGTTATGTCAGCGGAAAAGGCCGAACACGAGAGAGTGACTGTCGGAGAGATAACGAATTCTTGTTTCGAACCGAATCATCAAATGGTGAATTGCGATCCGCGTATGGGAAAGTACATGGCGGTGTGTTTATTATACAGAGGCGATGTGGTGCCCAAGGACGTTAACGCGGCGATCGCGATGATAAAACGACAGAAACACGTGCAATTCGTTGAGTGGTGCCCGACAGGATTCAAGGTGAGATTATTAAATGTAAATGAGAGAAAGGAACAAGGAAGTTTAAAAGAATAGAGAACAAAACTAAAAAATTAAAAAAAAGGATTGCAATTAAATCATGAAATTGCTAATAATAGGTGGGAATAAATTATCAACCGCCTACTGTTGTACCGGGTGGTGATCTTGCACGAGTAGAAAGGGCGGTATGTTGTCTCTGCAACACTACGGCGATCGTGGACGCATGGGCTCGACTCGATCATAAATTCGATCTTATGTATGCCAAACGAGCTTTCGTTCACTGGTAAGGAGAAAAGCTTAGATTTAAATTTAAATGTTACATTAATCTTAATTGCGCTTGGGTTGTTCTGCTTGAAACAATGTCATATTTAATTATAACACTCCTTCTTTTAACATTTTTTCGATATTATAATGCTTTTAATATTATAGTTTTTATTATAATTTTTATAATATATTACATCTTCTCAATATGTCGAATATTATTTGTTCTTGTTTCAAAGTTTCAAGTAAAATATTTTTTAATGTAATACAAACAATTCCTTTCAAGACTTTTTTATGATCAATGTAATAATGCATAATAAATTGTATCACAGGTTCGTCGGGGAAGGTATGGAGGAAGGTGAATTTTCGGAAGCTAGGGAAGATTTAGCCGCCTTAGAACTCGATTATCGTGAAGTGCAAGAGGACGCTGTGAACACCGAGGAAGAGGAAGAATATTAAACCTGTGCTTAGGTTACATTAATACTAATTCAATACTATAATAATAATGTATGTTGTAATTCTGATATAATACGAAAAGTCTTTAAAGAAAGTTTATCTTACCTATCACTCTGTCGACGATATATATTATATATTAAATTCGTACAAAAAATATTATATCCATATAAATAAATTTTATTTATACATTCTCCTATCTAAAATATCTTTCTAACAAAAATGTCCATTTTATAAACTGATGTCGCACATATCACAAATTTCTGATTTGATTTTAAATGGATCTATCATCAGGACAACGAAAGCTTGTAAAAACGAAAATAGTGTCAAGCAGAGCAAACCTTTCATCTTCACTAAATTACATGATTTTGTTCGAAATATACCGACATTTCATACTCAAAATCGATTATATAATTTATTAAAGAGTTTACAGAGACTTCGATAATTACTTTAATTGATATCACATGTGTATTTATTATGTATCGCACGCAACAATTTTACATAATTATTTTTGTATTTTATATTAGTACATGAATGGAAGATCTAGATTCTTTTTTCCATGTCCAATATATAAAAATCCATAATGCGGAGAGTTTAACTTGTGAAAAAAAGTCATTCCGTGCCAATATAGGCTGTGCAAAATGACCAGGCGACTGCCCGAAAGAAATTGCATATCCCAACATTCTGTAGAAATAAATAAATAGATACATTAATATATAATTGATCAAAGAGCAAAGAAAATCATATTTAAAAAAAACAAGGATTCAATTCTAATGCGATCATATAATAATGTCGCATTATGCGTTCCTTTTGTGATTTAATTCATATAGTTAATTCTCTGGCTCTTTATCTGTATCAATACCTTGAGGAACGTCCATGTCTATGCTATCTAGGAAATCTAACGCGTAATTATAATCAGGCCGAGATAGTAAATTGCTATTCCATTTCTGCTTCGGTGAACGAGCGTGCAAGTAGGACTTTAAATGCGAGGCATCTGAAGCGCAAAGACCTTCGAAGCTCGGATTCTCGATTACATCGCCGCTCGGACATTTAAACCAGGCCCCACGTGGAATGATCGCTGCATCTTCCGTGATCGATTCCACGACAGCCGTGAGACGATCCTCCTCTTTCAACTCCTTCGGCATAGGACTCTGCACTCACCGTTTTTTTACACATTTTCTCTTATTAAATATGTAAACCAGATGTATATAATTCTTGATCATATTATTAAATAATATCTAAAATATTCTTTAAATTAAATTAATAATGATCTAATAAAATGATTTAACTTTAGTGATTTATTGAATTTTCTTGAAAAAATTTGGAGAAATATATCTTTAATTATGCGATTACTTCGTAATAAGTTTTAGGATCCTCGTTTGGGGGAAACGGTGGGTTGACATTATAAACATTCGTGACGATGGACGGATCACCTTCGAATTTATTAATCGCCAAAGGACTCAAAAATTGTCCACATTTTGTCGCTTTTGGCAATAACAGCCAATTTATGCTATTTGTGCTATATAAAAGGACAGAAATAAATCAAGAAAAATCAATCCGTTTCTAAGATAAAATAAAAAAAAAATATGTAAATATATAAGATCAATGATTAGCTTTATAATTTAAACATACATTAATTTTTCGAAGACTACACATATTTTTTTTCAATTACCTAAAATAGAAATTGCTTTTTAATACACTTTAATCAAATTTTACCTGTAATAATACACTTGGCCGTTCATGCAATCTTTTTCATAACCGTATGCGATGTGGTAATCATTTTGCAATCCATTAATTCTACCCCAATAGTAACATTTTCGAAAATGATTTTCCGTCTGCAAAATGAGTAGCGAATTTTGTAGCAGCTGGGAATTCTCAGTACTTATGCAAATACCGGCACAACCGAGTACGTCCAAAGTTTCCAATAATTTCAAGCAATCCATTTTTGTGTAATTTATGGTGATTTAAAGAAACTCGACTTTGCTTTTCTCACCTTTCAAAATGTCTCAAATGTTTTAATTGTATGACGTATAACGTATATCAAAAATAAGTTGAGAGACGCCACGGCCCGGTTTTACGTAATCCCTGAAAACAATACGCCCTCTGTGGACATAAAAACATGGACATTGAATTACATAGCCAAAGTCCATGTTCTCAATAGATAACGCATATAAGTATGAAACATATAATCCAACATATTATATTCTTCTAGTAATTTTACATATATATATATATATATAAATAGATATTAATAATTTAATTTAATTTAATTTTATTTTATTACTGTAATTCTATTCATCAGTTGACTCATTTAATTCATTTATTTGTCGCTTTAAATTTACAATTTCAAGAGCAGGACGATTGATATATTAATTTCGAAAAAAGAAACTTTATTAATTACTGTTAATTAATGCCGATTATGCAATTGACATGCTCATCACGCGATTAATAATATGTGTCTTTTAATATCCTCGAAAGTTTAATTCTTATTAATAAAATATTTTACATAAATATCGGCAACATAGTTCACGAGCAGTAATGTATTTTAAATCGCTCGAAAATTCGCTTCTGAATGAATAGGAAAACATGATTCGCAAAGAAGGTATCGCTAAAATCCGCGGAAAGAACGATACCTTCTTTGCAAAATATGTTTTCCTATTCATTCAGAAGCGAATTTTCGAGCGATTTAAAATACATTACTGCTTGTGAACTATGTTGCCGATATTTATGTAAAATATTTTATTAATAAAAATTGAGCTTTCGAGGATATTAAAAGATACATATTATTAATCGCGTGATGAGCATGTCAATTGCATAATCGGCATTAAATAACACTAATTATATATACATTAGAAATTGGGAAAACACAACGATGAATTATATTCTCTCTCTCTCTCTCTCTCTCTCTCTCTCTCTCTCTCTCTCTCTCTCTTTCTTTTTTAGGAGCAAACAATTTATTTAATAATATTTAATCTTATAATTTCTTGTATTATTAATAAAAAAGTTGATGCGAGACACTTTCTGTAACAACTAATCATGATTTGAAAAGAAAAGGAAAATTACTTATCAAAATTAATTAACCGAAATCATTGTTGCAAGAAACTCATATATAAATATGTTTATGATATAATTTTATTTTATTTACTGTAATTTTATACATCTATTGATTCGTTAAATTCATTTATTAGTCGCTTTGAATTTAAAATTTTAATATCAGAACGTTTGATATATTAATTTCGGAAAATGAAACTTTATTAATTACTGTTAATTAATGCCGATTATGCAATTGACATGCTCATACGCGATTAATAATATGTGTCTCTTAATATCCTCGAAAGTTTAATTCTTATTAATAAAATATTTTACATAAATATCGGCAACATAGTTCACGAGCAGTAATTTATTTTAAATTGCTCGAAAATTCGCTTCTGAATGAATAGGAAAACATATTATGCAAAGAAGGTATCGCTAAAATCCGCGGGAAGAACGATACCTTCTTTGCATAATATGTTTTCCTATTCATTCAGAAGCGAATTTTCGAGCAATTTAAAATAAATTACTGCTTGTGAACTATGTTGCCGATATTTATGTAAAATATTTTATTAATAAAAATTGAACTTTTGAGGATATTAAAAGACACATATTATTAATCGCGTAATGAGCATGTCAATTGCATAATCGGCATTAATTAACAGTAATTAATAAAGTTTCTTTTCCCCAAATTAATATATCAAACGTCCTGCTATTAAAATTGTAAATTCAAAGCGACTAATAAATGAATTAAATGAGTCAACTGATTAATAGAATTACAGTAATTAAATAAAATAAAATTATATTATAATTATGTATTCATATATTATATAAGAGCCTCTTGCAACAATGATCTCGGTTAATTAATTTCGATGCCTTATTAAAAATTAAAGATAAGACATAGCCGGAAGGATATGCGATGAGAATGCTAGAAGGATGCGAAAAGAAAGAAATCAGTAAGTCAATAAGATATTGCGAAATGTTGCGTGGTAAACGAAATTCGAATTCTCTATTCGATCGAAAATCGAAAAGATTCATTAGCTATCGATCGAGTCTGCATGAATTATTCAGTTCAAGAAATTAGAAACGCCATACCGAAATAAGATAATGTATTCGCAAAGAATGAATATGATATAAAATTTAATATAAAATATATTACAAAATGTATAAAATACATTGTAAAATGCACAATATACATATTATGTATAATTAATTCAATGTTACATATAGAGAATTAATTATATTACAAATATATTTTACAAAATTTAATTAAAACGTCACCGAGAAAGATAATTAGGAGTTAGCGCAGGTGTATACAAAATTTAATATAAAATATAATTTTAATTTTTAATTCAAAATAATTTTATTACATGGAATTATACGAAATATCCGAAATTGACCTATATAATTTATTAGAAATTTTTAAAACGTAATTGATATAGTCTATATCACGACCAAAAGATCGAATTATTAATAAATTTATCGATACGTCTCTCTCACTCAATTAAGAAAATCTAAAATTTTAATGGAATTTTATGTTATTGTACGTATTCTTCCATTTCGTGTAATTTTACTTTTTACAATAAGTATATAATAAATATAATTCATACATATAATAAATATAACGCAACTTGAATCTATCTCTTACGCAATAATATCTTATACTATTTTAATAATATAATATTATATTTAAAATTCATATTTAATGTTCATATAATCTTATGCAATATAATATATAACATACCATAAATACAAGATTATACCTGTATAATATACATCTTAATATAAAAGATATGCATATTATATACGTACATACAATAAATAAGTTACATTTTTTTACGTTTTTCATAATTAAACTAAATTTTATTATAAATATAATTTTAATTTTTACCTAATAATATTTTAATACTTGTTTTTACAGTTTTTATATGTAATTTATATTTAATTAATTTTTTATTTTATTGAAAAAAATATTAAATTTTTATATTTTTACAATTTTATATTATCTTACTTTTATATTTTTATATTTTTTTTCTTAAAAATAAATTTAATTTTATAATAGCTATAATTTTTCTTTTATTAAATTTTATGTCTTTTTTAAATGTCTTAATAGCCCTAGCAGACCTAATTCTACTAGCTACATCAGCAAAAACCCGATAAAGCAAGATTTGGGGAGTCCTAATTGGAAATTTGCGATTACATATTTTTTACGTATTGTGGCCAGAATTGACCACGTATTTTCAGCCAGTTGGACCTACCTTTTGTTGCTCCTGGCTATTCATTCTGACTCGATTTCTACGAGCCAGAACTTGAGGAAGAACAGTAACTTCTTCCTACTGCCGGTTAATTATTATCGTCGGTAAATAAGACGATTTATATTTGTTTAAAATCATTCGATATTATAATCGTTTTGTAGACGCGTTATTCAATCGTCAAAAGTCGTAAAAGATAAATATAATCGCATACATAAAAAAAATTGTATTCTCGAAATATATACTACATAAACCCTTTTAATATTCTAAGATATTCTTAATAAATAAGTATATTTTCTTCTTTTACGTGATATATTTTGAATTACCTTATTTATAAATTAAGTAAAAAACTAATGTATATATATTTAACTCGTCAAAGTTTTAATAAATAGCAAATGTCTATTTGTAAAAATTTATTTTTTAAACACGTAACTATTAACTGGGCAAATTATTTTTTGTTATTAGGATTAATAATCCTAAATATTAAATAATATAATAATAAAAAAATATTTCTCATTCAGCATATATATTCTTATATGTTAAAAATATATTCGAAACTATTCTACTCTTTATACGATTTTTCTCTTAAACTTAGAGAATGCTTTTCGCTTATTTTAAAGAAAAATATTATACATAGATAAGTAAAATATATTCTTAAAATGAGAATATAATTTTTCGGTGTATATATGTAAAATATATAGTATGCAAAAATATTAGCATGCATATTAACCCCTCTGTCGGCGGATCATTAAAGATTTGTATCATTAAAATTGTTTTATAAAATTCATATATACATATATATAATCAAAAAAATATTTCATGTATCTTATATAAAATTAAAATAAATATCATATATTTTAATTTTAAAAATATTTTTCTTTTTACTATAATTTTTAATTTATACAAATATTATATCTATTTTAAAGTTTAAAAAATGAATTAAAAATATAATATAAAATTTTATCTTGGAATATAATAAGTGGAATATAATCACAAAAATAATTTTTTTTATGATTTAAAATTGACCCAAAGTTCGCCATGCACGCGGCTATCCCGCCGTCCGAGGGTTAAAACAACGGATTTATCTACAATCTATACATTTGTCTACACAATCTACACTCTGTCTGTATAATCTACAAATCTATACGCAAATCCGTTGTTTTAAAAAAAAAAAAGGTTTTTTTGTTACTCACCGACACTGATGCGCAACAGCGGAGTTGTTGACATTGAAGCTTATCTGTAACATACAATATAATATCCAAATTATAGCAATGTTTAAAATAATTAATATTAAGAAATTATTATGTACTCATTAAATTTGATATTTGATAGATACAATAATAATACGCAAATATATGTGGAATAATTTTATAAATTAAAAAAATAAACTATTTTTTAAACAGAAACTTTTGTAAGATTTATGTAAAAGTCTTTATCGCTGACTCTCTTTTACTTAAATTATTCCAAACAAATAAACTAAATTAATTTGTATAAGGTATTTATAATAATTAATGTAGAAATAATAAAATAAAAATAATACTTACCCTAGGGTTGCTCCGCCGGTGCAGGATGCCTCTCCTAGGCCTCCTCCTCCTCTCAGATTGTAAGGGACGTCAGGAACTATTGTTTTATACGCGCGATATACTTTTTATAATTTGTTGAAACCACACAAAAATAAAATCGCGAAATATTTTAAACCGTACAAAAGTAAAAACGCGCGATACTTTGACGGCACTCCCGCACTTTTACGCGCGATACTTTGACGGCACTCCCGAATTTCGAAACGATCGAAAATCCCATTTTATCACGCACGAGACTCATACTTGGAGTCGATAGGTCGAGCACGATCAAGCTCCGAAGAAAGAAAGATCAAAATTGGGATAAATGAACGAAAACACGATCGCGATCGCGACGAATGTCAAAAATAATAGCGCGCTATATGTCACTAAGGTCGAATGTTATTATTTTATTTCGGAGTCATTTTAGACGTACTTTAACACGTTAAGATTTATCGTAATATTATTACATATTATTCGTATTATTATTACGTATATTATCGTCGCGAGAAACGTGTACGGCGCGCTCGACCTCGAGGTGACCGAACGCGAGGCGTACGTGCCGGCGCCGGCGCCGGCGCCGACATCGGAGTAAAAATACGTGCGCACACTACGTCCGCCGGAGTAAGCATGAATGACTCTTGACTGTCTCTAGTCAGGTACGCCGTACGCGCCGGGCTCCCCTCTCTTACTATGGAATGCGTGACGTCAAAGACAAGGTCGAGTATGCTCATTCTCTCTCTCTCTCTCTCTCTCTCTCTCTCTCATTCTCCTCGCGCCAGATAATAACAAATACGCGCTATACTACGTGATATAATTTAACGCGTTGAAATATGTACAATCAAATGATTCTAAAATACATATAAAATTCCTTAACTAAAATGATATTATTATTCGATTTAATGCGATATATTTAAAATACATGAAACGCGATTACGAAATGTGTAAAATACTTCAAAGAAAGCAATCTTATGACTAACTGTATGACTATTATAATTGCACGATTTATTTATTATATTCGTAAAAAATTATATCAATGATGTGTGTGTGTGTGTGAAAAATTATTTGTAAAAGCAATAGAAATTTATATTATAGATACACACATATATTTATAGACGTATAATAATTAAATATGAATTAATAATGAAAAATATGTACAAATTTACTGCCTGTACTTATTATATTTACTATATATGTATAACTCTATGTAATTGTAGAAATTTGTCATATTACATTAAATAAATATTCTCTCTTTCATCGTAACTATTTAATTATTCCTATATATTACATGTGATTGTTTTAATCCATCAGAGAAAGTAAAAGAGAGAACGAGAGAAAAAACCAGAGATATTCTATCACTGAAAATTAATTTATTAAATACAATTTATTAATATTTTAATATTTATTTATTAGAAAAAAGTTTTTTATTAGATGTGCCTGTTTCTATTACAGCTTATACTATTTAATTTATTCGATTAAAATATGAATTTTTATTAATAAAATATTTTACATAAATATCGGCAACATAGTTCACTAGCAGTAATGTATTTTAAATCGCTCGAAAATTCGCTTCTGAATGAATAGGAAAACATGATTCGCAAAGAAGGTATCGTTAAAATCCGCGGGAAGAACGATACCTTCTTTGCATAATATGTTTTCCTATTCATTCAGAAGCGAATTTTCGAGCAATTTAAAATAAATTACTGCTCGTGAACTATGTTGCCGATATTTATGTAAAATATTTTATTAATAAGAATTAAACTTTCGAGGATATTAAGAGACACATATTATTAAACGCGTATGAGCATGTCAATTGCATAATCGGCATTAATTAACAGTAATTAATAAAGTTTCATTTTCCGGAATTAATATATCAAACGTCCTGCTATTAAAATTTTAAATTCAAAGCGACAAATAGATGAATTAAACGAATCAATAGATGTATAAAATTACAGTAATTAAATAAAATAAAATTATATTATAAATATACTTATATATGAGTCTCCTGCAACAATGATTTCGGATAATTAATTTTGATAAGTAATTCTCCTTTTCTTTTCAAATAATGATTAGTTGTTACAGAAAGTGTCTCGCATCAACTTTTTTATTAATAATACAAAAAATTATAAGATTAAATATTATAAAATAAATTGCTTGTTTCTAAAAAAAAGAGAGAGAGAGAGAGAGAGAGAGAGAAGAGAGAGAGAGAGAGAGAGAGAGAGAGAGAGAGAGAGAGAGAGAGACATTAAAAGAGAATATAATTCATCGTTGTGTTTTCTCAATTTTTAATGTTAAATTTATAATTGTTAAGGCTAAAAATGTATATAAGAAACATATCTCTACACGTGTTTAAATATGAAACATTAAATCCAACATATTATATTCTTCTATAGTAACTTTATATATATATATATATTTATATATATATATATATATATATATATAAATACATATTAATAATTTTACTTTATTTAATTATTATAATATTATTCATCAGTTTAACACGTTTAATACATCTATTTAGTTTATTTTAACAACAGAATATGTTTGACACCAATTTCGGGAATAAAGAAAACTTTATTAATAGCTGCTACTTAACGTCAATTATGCAGTTGACATACTTGTGCGCGATTATTAATATGCGTCATTTAACATTCTCGAAAGTTCGTCTTTCTGATTTTTATTAATAAAACAATATGTATAAAGATCGGTAATGCTGTCCACGATCAATTATACGTCTTATTGAAAACATAATTTTAAAGTTATCGTAACTTTCGCGATAAAATAAAAATTATTTGAATTATGATGTGTATCATTTTAATCAAACTTCTACTTTGCATTTTATTAGTTTAAATGTAATTTTAATGAGTTAACATTCTTATAATTAAAATATGAGAGATAATATAATATGTGGGATTATATGGTTTATGTTTAAACAAATGTAGAGATACGTTTTCCATATATATATATTTCACATTAACAATTATATATACATTAGAAATTGGGAAAACACTACGATGAATTATATTCTCTCTCTCATTCTCTCTCTCTCTCTCTCTCTCTCTCTCTCTCTTTCTCTTTTCAAAAACAAGCAATTTATTTTATAATATTTAATCTTATAATTTCTTGTATTATTAATAAAAAAGTTGATGCGAGACACTTTCTGTAACAACTAATCATGATTTGAAAAGAAAAAGAAAATTACTTATCAAAATTAATTAACCGAAATCATTGTTGCAAGAGACTCTTATATAATATATGAATACATAATTATAATATAATTTTATTTTATTTAATTATTGTAATTCTATTTATCAGTTGACTCATTTAATTCCTTTATTTGTCGCTTTGACTTTACAATTTTAATAGCAGGATGTTTGATACACTAATTTCGAGAAAAGAAACTTTATTAATTACTGTTAATTAATGCCGATTATGCAATTGACATGCTCATTACGCGATTAATAATATGTGTCTTTTAATATCCTCGAAAGTTCAATTTTTATTAATAAAATATTTTACATAAATATCGGCAACATAGTTCACTAGCAGTAATGTATTTTAAATCGCTCGAAAATTCGCTTCTGAATGAATAGGAAAACATGATTCGCAAAGAAGGTATCGTTAAAATCCGCGGGAAGAACGATACCTTCTTTGCATAATATGTTTTCCTATTCATTCAGAAGCGAATTTTCGAGCAATTTAAAATAAATTACTGCTCGTGAACTATGTTGCCGATATTTATGTAAAATATTTTATTAATAAGAATTAAACTTTCGAGGATATTAAGAGACACATATTATTAAACGCGTATGAGCATGTCAATTGCATAATCGGCATTAATTAACAGTAATTAATAAAGTTTCATTTTCCGGAATTAATATATCAAACGTCCTGCTATTAAAATTTTAAATTCAAAGCGACAAATAGATGAATTAAACGAATCAATAGATGTATAAAATTACAGTAATTAAATAAAATAAAATTATATTATAAATATACTTATATATGAGTCTCCTGCAACAATGATTTCGGATAATTAATTTTGATAAGTAATTCTCCTTTTCTGTTCAAATAATGATTAGTTGTTACAGAAAGTGTCTCGCATCAACTTTTTTATTAATAATACAAGAAATTATAAGATTAAATATTATAAAATAAATTGCTTGTTTCTAAAAAAAAAGAGAGAGAGAGAGAGAGAGAGAAAGAGAGAAAGAGAGAGAGAGAGAGATTAAGAGAGAGTATAATTCATCGTTGTGTTTTCTCAATTTTTAATGTTATATTTATAATTGTTAAGGCTAAAAATGTATATAAGAAACATATCTCTACATGTGTTTAAATATGAAACATTAAATCCAACATATTATATTCTTCTATAGTAACTTTATATATATATATATATATATATATATATATAAATACATATTAATAATTTTACTTTATTTGATTATTATAATATTATTCATCAGTTTAACACGTTTAATACATCTATTTAGTTTATTTTAACAACAGAATATGTTTGACACTAATTTCGGGAATAAAGAAAACTTTATTAATAGCTGCTACTTAACGTCAATTATGCAGTTGGCATACTTGTGCGCGATTATTAATATGCGTCATTTAACATTCTCGAAAGTTCGTCTTTCTGATTTTTATTAATAAAACAATATGTATAAAGATCGGTAATGCTGTCCACGATCAATTATACGTCTTATTGAAAACATAATTTTAAAGTTATCGTAACTTTCGCGATAAAATAAAAATTATTTGAATTATGATGTGTATCATTTTAATCAAACTTCTACTTTGCATTTTATTCGTTTAAATGTAATTTTAATGGGTTAACATTCTTATAATTAAAATATGAGAGATAATATAATATGTTGGATTATATGGTTTATGTTTAAACAAATGTAGAGATACGTTTCCCATATATATATATTTCACATTAACAATTATATATACATTAGAAATTGGGAAAACACAACGATGAATTATATTCTCTCTCTCTCTCTCTCTCTCTCTCTCTCTCTCTCTCTCTCTCTCTTTCTTTTTTCAAAAACAAGCAATTTATTTTATAATATTTAATCTTATAATTTCTTGTATTATTAATAAAAAAGTTGATGCGAGACACTTTCTGTAACAACTAATCATGATTTGAAAAGAAAAAGAAAATTACTTATCAAAATTAATTAACCGAAATCATTGTTGCAAGAGACTCTTATATAATATATGAATACATAATTATAATATAATTTTATTTTATTTAATTATTGTAATTCTATTTATCAGTTGACTCATTTAATTCTTCTATTTGTCGCTTTGACTTTACAATTTTAATAGCAGGATGTTTGATACACTAATTTCGAGAAAAGAAACTTTATTAATTACTGTTAATTAATGCCGATTATGCAATTGACATGCTCATACGCGATTAATAATATGTGTCTCTTAATATCCTCGAAAGTTTAATTCTTATTAATAAAATATTTTACATAAATATCGGCAACATAGTTCACGAGCAGTAATTTATTTTAAATCGCTCGAAAATTCGCTTCTGAATGAATAGGAAAACATATTATGCAAAGAAGGTATCGCTAAAATCCGCGGGAAGAACGATACCTTCTTTGCATAATATGTTTTCCTATTCATTCAGAAGCGAATTTTCGAGCGATTTAAAATACATTACTGCTTGTGAACTATGTTGCCGATATTTATGTAAAATATTTTATTAATAAAAATTGAACTTTTGAGGATATTAAAAGACACATATTATTAATCGCGTAATGAGCATGTCAATTGCATAATCGGCATTAATTAACAGTAATTAATAAAGTTTCTTTTCCCCAAATTAATATATCAAACGTCCTGCTATTAAAATTGTAAATTCAAAGCGACTAATAAATGAATTAAATGAGTCAACTGATTAATAGAATTACAGTAATTAAATAAAATAAAATTATATTATAATTATGTATTCATATATTATATAAGAGCCTCTTGCAACAATGATCTCGGTTAATTAATTTCGATGCCTTATTAAAAATTAAAGATAAGACATAGCCGGAAGGATATGCGATGAGAATGCTAGAAGGATGCGAAAAGAAAGAAATCAGTAAGTCAATAAGATATTGCGAAATGTTGCGTGGTAAACGAAATTCGAATTCTCTATTCGATCGAAAATCGAAAAGATTCATTAGCTATCGATCGAGTCTGCATGAATTATTCAGTTCAAGAAATTAGAAACGCCATACCGAAATAAGATAATGTATTCGCAAAGAATGAATATGATATAAAATTTAATATAAAATATATTACAAAATGTATAAAATACATTGTAAAATGCACAATATACATATTATGTATAATTAATTCAATGTTACATATAGAGAATTAATTATATTACAAATATATTTTACAAAATTTAATTAAAACGTCACCGAGAAAGATAATTAGGAGTTAGCGCAGGTGTATACAAAATTTAATATAAAATATAATTTTAATTTTTAATTCAAAATAATTTTATTACATGGAATTATACGAAATATCCGAAATTGACCTATATAATTTATTAGAAATTTTAAAAACGTAATTGATATAGTCTATATCACGACCAAAAGATCGAATTATTAATAAATTTATCGATACGTCTCTCTCACTCAATTAAGAAAATCTAAAATTTTAATGGAATTTTATGTTATTGTACGTATTCTTCCATTTCGTGTAATTTTACTTTTTACAATAAGTATATAATAAATATAATTCATACATATAATAAATATAACGCAACTTGAATCTATCTCTTACGCAATAATATCTTATACTATTTTAATAATATAATATTATATTTAAAATTCATATTTAATGTTCATATAATCTTATGCAATATAATATATAACATACCATAAATACAAGATTATACCTGTATAATATACATCTTAATATAAAAGATATGCATATTATATACGTACATACAATAAATAAGTTACATTTTTTTACGTTTTTCATAATTAAACTAAATTTTATTATAAATATAATTTTAATTTTTACCTAATAATATTTTAATACTTGTTTTTACAGTTTTTATATGTAATTTATATTTAATTAATTTTTTATTTTATTGAAAAAAATATTAAATTTTTATATTTTTACAATTTTATATTATCTTACTTTTATATTTTTATATTTTTTTTCTTAAAAATAAATTTAATTTTATAATAGCTATAATTTTTCTTTTATTAAATTTTATGTCTTTTTTAAATGTCTTAATAGCCCTAGCAGACCTAATTCTACTAGCTACATCAGCAAAAACCCGATAAAGCAAGATTTGGGGAGTCCTAATTGGAAATTTGCGATTACATATTTTTTACGTATTGTGGCCAGAATTGACCACGTATTTTCAGCCAGTTGGACCTACCTTTTGTTGCTCCTGGCTATTCATTCTGACTCGATTTCTACGAGCCAGAACTTGAGGAAGAACAGTAACTTCTTCCTACTGCCGGTTAATTATTATCGTCGGTAAATAAGACGATTTATATTTGTTTAAAATCATTCGATATTATAATCGTTTTGTAGACGCGTTATTCAATCGTCAAAAGTCGTAAAAGATAAATATAATCGCATACATAAAAAAAATTGTATTCTCGAAATATATACTACATAAACCCTTTTAATATTCTAAGATATTCTTAATAAATAAGTATATTTTCTTCTTTTACGTGATATATTTTGAATTACCTTATTTATAAATTAAGTAAAAAACTAATGTATATATATTTAACTCGTCAAAGTTTTAATAAATAGCAAATGTCTATTTGTAAAAATTTATTTTTTAAACACGTAACTATTAACTGGGCAAATTATTTTTTGTTATTAGGATTAATAATCCTAAATATTAAATAATATAATAATAAAAAAATATTTCTCATTCAGCATATATATTCTTATATGTTAAAAATATATTCGAAACTATTCTACTCTTTATACGATTTTTCTCTTAAACTTAGAGAATGCTTTTCGCTTATTTTAAAGAAAAATATTATACATAGATAAGTAAAATATATTCTTAAAATGAGAATATAATTTTTCGGTGTATATATGTAAAATATATAGTATGCAAAAATATTAGCATGCATATTAACCCCTCTGTCGGCGGATCATTAAAGATTTGTATCATTAAAATTGTTTTATAAAATTCATATATACATATATATAATCAAAAAAATATTTCATGTATCTTATATAAAATTAAAATAAATATCATATATTTTAATTTTAAAAATATTTTTCTTTTTACTATAATTTTTAATTTATACAAATATTATATCTATTTTAAAGTTTAAAAAATGAATTAAAAATATAATATAAAATTTTATCTTGGAATATAATAAGTGGAATATAATCACAAAAATAATTTTTTTTATGATTTAAAATTGACCCAAAGTTCGCCATGCACGCGGCTATCCCGCCGTCCGAGGGTTAAAACAACGGATTTATCTACAATCTATACATTTGTCTACACAATCTACACTCTGTCTGTATAATCTACAAATCTATACGCAAATCCGTTGTTTTAAAAAAAAAAAAGGTTTTTTTGTTACTCACCGACACTGATGCGCAACAGCGGAGTTGTTGACATTGAAGCTTATCTGTAACATACAATATAATATCCAAATTATAGCAATGTTTAAAATAATTAATATTAAGAAATTATTATGTACTCATTAAATTTGATATTTGATAGATACAATAATAATACGCAAATATATGTGGAATAATTTTATAAATTAAAAAAATAAACTATTTTTTAAACAGAAACTTTTGTAAGATTTATGTAAAAGTCTTTATCGCTGACTCTCTTTTACTTAAATTATTCCAAACAAATAAACTAAATTAATTTGTATAAGGTATTTATAATAATTAATGTAGAAATAATAAAATAAAAATAATACTTACCCTAGGGTTGCTCCGCCGGTGCAGGATGCCTCTCCTAGGCCTCCTCCTCCTCTCAGATTGTAAGGGACGTCAGGAACTATTGTTTTATACGCGCGATATACTTTTTATAATTTGTTGAAACCACACAAAAATAAAATCGCGAAATATTTTAAACCGTACAAAAGTAAAAACGCGCGATACTTTGACGGCACTCCCGCACTTTTACGCGCGATACTTTGACGGCACTCCCGAATTTCGAAACGATCGAAAATCCCATTTTATCACGCACGAGACTCATACTTGGAGTCGATAGGTCGAGCACGATCAAGCTCCGAAGAAAGAAAGATCAAAATTGGGATAAATGAACGAAAACACGATCGCGATCGCGACGAATGTCAAAAATAATAGCGCGCTATATGTCACTAAGGTCGAATGTTATTATTTTATTTCGGAGTCATTTTAGACGTACTTTAACACGTTAAGATTTATCGTAATATTATTACATATTATTCGTATTATTATTACGTATATTATCGTCGCGAGAAACGTGTACGGCGCGCTCGACCTCGAGGTGACCGAACGCGAGGCGTACGTGCCGGCGCCGGCGCCGGCGCCGACATCGGAGTAAAAATACGTGCGCACACTACGTCCGCCGGAGTAAGCATGAATGACTCTTGACTGTCTCTAGTCAGGTACGCCGTACGCGCCGGGCTCCCCTCTCTTACTATGGAATGCGTGACGTCAAAGACAAGGTCGAGTATGCTCATTCTCTCTCTCTCTCTCTCTCTCTCTCTCTCTCATTCTCCTCGCGCCAGATAATAACAAATACGCGCTATACTACGTGATATAATTTAACGCGTTGAAATATGTACAATCAAATGATTCTAAAATACATATAAAATTCCTTAACTAAAATGATATTATTATTCGATTTAATGCGATATATTTAAAATACATGAAACGCGATTACGAAATGTGTAAAATACTTCAAAGAAAGCAATCTTATGACTAACTGTATGACTATTATAATTGCACGATTTATTTATTATATTCGTAAAAAATTATATCAATGATGTGTGTGTGTGTGTGAAAAATTATTTGTAAAAGCAATAGAAATTTATATTATAGATACACACATATATTTATAGACGTATAATAATTAAATATGAATTAATAATGAAAAATATGTACAAATTTACTGCCTGTACTTATTATATTTACTATATATGTATAACTCTATGTAATTGTAGAAATTTGTCATATTACATTAAATAAATATTCTCTCTTTCATCGTAACTATTTAATTATTCCTATATATTACATGTGATTGTTTTAATCCATCAGAGAAAGTAAAAGAGAGAACGAGAGAAAAAACCAGAGATATTCTATCACTGAAAATTAATTTATTAAATACAATTTATTAATATTTTAATATTTATTTATTAGAAAAAAGTTTTTTATTAGATGTGCCTGTTTCTATTACAGCTTATACTATTTAATTTATTCGATTAAAATATGAATTTTTATTAATAAAATATTTTACATAAATATCGGCAACATAGTTCACTAGCAGTAATGTATTTTAAATCGCTCGAAAATTCGCTTCTGAATGAATAGGAAAACATGATTCGCAAAGAAGGTATCGTTAAAATCCGCGGGAAGAACGATACCTTCTTTGCATAATATGTTTTCCTATTCATTCAGAAGCGAATTTTCGAGCAATTTAAAATAAATTACTGCTCGTGAACTATGTTGCCGATATTTATGTAAAATATTTTATTAATATAAATTAAACTTTCGAGGATATTAAGAGACACATATTATTAAACGCGTATGAGCATGTCAATTGC